>NW_027801871.1:0-283 GCF_054177405.1 Leptonychotes weddellii | reverse complement strand
ATGAATCATGGAACACTACATCTAAAACTAATGATGTAATGTATGGGGATTAACATAAGAATAAAAAAAAGCACAAAAAAAATAAAATAAAATAAAATAAAATACTTCATGAAATGTAAAAAAAAAAAAAAAAAAAAGACTTCATTCCTATCTACTTCAGTACTGTTTGCAGATAATAAGAAACAATTAATGTTTTTATAATCTCTTGTAAGAGTCCCAACACCTGCAAAATTATATCATTCCTGAAAACTGCACATATTGGAGTAAAACTATTCTGGTATAT
>NW_027801870.1:0-283 GCF_054177405.1 Leptonychotes weddellii | reverse complement strand
GATCATAATTAGGGTCGGTTAGAGCTTCATTTATAACTTCACTGCTAACGCCTAATCCTAGTTGTCCAGAAACGATATTATCTTTTCCTGCTTGACCTACAAACTTGTTATCGCCTTCATACTCAGCTTCAGCACCCCAAGGTTCGTCATAGAACACTCCGATACTAAGATTATCATTAATATCAGTCTTGACGCCATAACGTATAAAGGTATAGGCATCTTTGGTCATATTGCCAGTAGAGTCACCTTTTACGAAATCTTTTGGGTCTGAAACACCATATTT
>NW_027801869.1:0-283 GCF_054177405.1 Leptonychotes weddellii | reverse complement strand
CTGGGTGTTATGCACAAACAATGAATCATGGAACACTTCATCTAGAACTAATGATGTAATGTATGGGGATTAACATAAGAATTAAAAAAAAAAAAAGTCCCTGAGGCAGGAAAAGACAGCAAGAAGGCTTGTGTGGTTGGAGTGGGTTGAGTGAACAAGGCACCAGAGAAAATAAAGCTGGGGTGCAAGTGGGTGGGGACGGTGTAGGGTGTGTGTTTCTGAGAAGAGGTTTTGGCTTTGATTCAGAATGAAATGAAAGGTTTTGAGAAGAGAAATAGCATAG
>NW_027801868.1:0-283 GCF_054177405.1 Leptonychotes weddellii | reverse complement strand
TGGATCATATAACTCAACTCTGGGATTTTATATATGACCCTCTTATTGGAATGGGTGGTTATTTATCCATCTTTAAGTCAAGGAGAAGAACTCCATATATATAAAGGTTGTTTTATGACAACAGAGGCCTATTCTTTCTGCTATCTTAGCAACCAGAATCTTTTAATTAAAACTTTTTTTTAATTTTTATTTTTATTTTATTTTATTTTTATTTTTTTTATTATGTTAATCCCCATACATTACATCATTAGTTTTAGATGAAGTGTTCCATGATTCATTGTTT
>NW_027801867.1:0-283 GCF_054177405.1 Leptonychotes weddellii | reverse complement strand
TCACTCTCAGCTCAGTTTCTAAAGCAAGTTTAGAAACTTCAGCCCAGTTTCTAAAGCAAGTTTTGGGTCCATAGTTCAGCAGGTTGCATAGAATTACAACACATTTTGGGGATCTCTGAATGGATTTTTCTATCATACTAGGAATATGTCTTATCAAAATGCATGAGATACTTAAAACCATAATATTGTCTCCCCAGGACAGTAATGGATATGTACTAGCTTTTTACTCACAAGTTCCCCTATGGCTTCAATGACAGCAAACACTGTGATCTCATACCCAACA
>NW_027801866.1:0-283 GCF_054177405.1 Leptonychotes weddellii | reverse complement strand
TCTGAATGATACACTGCTGTTATCAAGAATTTAATTCTGTAACCTTGCATTGTGGGGGGGTGTATGCTGGTCTTTTCCCGTACATATTTCAGGTTTTATATTTGCTACGGCGAATATCATTTCATGGCCTTCGTTTCTAAATGTGCTGTCTACCTCTCTCCTTGCCTCCATTTTTTTTTTCTGTATATTTATTTTTTTTATTCTTATGTTAATCCCCATACATTACATCATTAGTTTTAGATGAAGTGTTCCATGATTCATTGTTTGTGCATAACACCCAGTG
>NW_027801865.1:0-283 GCF_054177405.1 Leptonychotes weddellii | reverse complement strand
GTTGAATCCATCTCCGAAACCCTTGCCATCTGGTCAGATATTTATCAAAGGGCCCCAAGGATAAAGTTCCACCGTCAAATAAAAACATTAGCCTTGTCACTCGGAAAGCCCATTTCTTTTCAAAATGAGAGAGGTTAAGGAGGAAGGTGGACAGGGAAAGACAAAAGTGGTGAGTCAAAGGGGTCCTCTGTCAGATGTTAGCGGGGATGCGGAGAAAGGGGAACCCTCCTACACTGTTGGTGGGAATGCAAGCTGGTGCAACCACTCTGGAAAACAGTATGGA
>NW_027801864.1:0-283 GCF_054177405.1 Leptonychotes weddellii | reverse complement strand
GACACACGACCCAACGTTTGCTTCCTTGGCTTCTTTGCCACAATGAAGACATAAAATGCTCATTATGATCAAGATTTTAAATTAAAAAAAATTTTAATTAGGCAAACACACACAGCAGTGTATAGCAAAAAAGACTTAACAGATGTTAACATTTTGCCACATTTGCTTCAATCTCTTGCTGCCCTAGAACACATAATAGTTACTATTTACTGAGCCTTTTCTCTATAGTCAGGCACTATTCTAAATGCTTTAAATATATTAACTCATTTGATTCCCACCACCC
>NW_027801863.1:0-283 GCF_054177405.1 Leptonychotes weddellii | reverse complement strand
GATTCTTTTTTTTTTCAAAGATCTTATTTATTTTTTTGACAGAGGGAGACACAGTGAGAGAGGGAACACAAGCAGCGGGAGTGGGAGAGGGAGAAACAGGTTTCCCACCGAGCAGGGAGCCCGATGCGGGGCTCGATCCCAGGACCCTGGGACCATGACCTGAGCCGAAGGCAGACGCTTAACGACTGAGCCACCCAGGTGCCCCTGGGCAAAGACTATTCTTTTTTTTTTTTTATTCTTATGTTAATCCCCGTACATTACATCATTAGTTTTAGATGTAGTG
>NW_027801862.1:0-283 GCF_054177405.1 Leptonychotes weddellii | reverse complement strand
AGAAACAATGAAAGAAAGGAAGGGAAAACCAAGTAATTCGACACTATTAAGACACATGCACATGGATGCACGCCTGTGCACGCACACACACACACACACACACACACAGCTCTTCACTTAGACAAGGTAAATAGCCTGCCATGAATCACAGCATAAATGCTCTTCTAGGCGCCTGTGATTGTGATGTTACAAAATCCTGACAATTTTTCAGTAGGCCTGGCCGAAAGCAGTCTCTGAAAATGTCCTCTATGACTACACATGGCAGAAACCACCTCCATACTGT
>NW_027801861.1:0-3010 GCF_054177405.1 Leptonychotes weddellii | reverse complement strand
GTGGGGTGGGAGGGAGGGATCCCCGCGAGCTTCGGAGGGGAGGGGAGCCAGGTTCTAAGGGGGAGGGGGAGGGAGGGGGCGCGGAGGAAACTTTGTTACAACATGGAGTTTCCTCCCCGCGAGGCGGATGCAAACATGGAACCCGGGCGCTGTTTCAAGGCTCCCCCTTAAAAGGGCAACGGCTTCGGCGTGACCTGGACTCGGCCGCGGCTTTCATCACCGCTGGGGCCGGCGCGGCTCGGCTCTGGGGCCGGGAGGCGGGCCCCGCCGGGTTCCTGCCGCGCTCCAGGGGGCGTCGCCTCTCTTCCTGCCGCCCGCCCGCGGGGCCGAGCCTCTGCGGCTGCGTGGCAGGACCAGCACCCGGCCCACAGTTCCAGACAGCCGAGCGCCGGGGGCCAGGGCCCGCCCCACCCACCCCGAGCGCCCACTCCGGGGAGTGCCCGAGGCGGCGCGGCTCCACCTCTGCACCTCGCGAGCGCCAGAGACTAGCCGCTTCTTGGTTTCCTCATCTGGGAGACGGGAATAACGCTCTCTGGTCTGCGAAATGGGTCTTCAGTGGTTGCAGGGCCCGCCTCGCAGGGAAGTCCTGAGCGAGTGAAGGCTCGGCCGGCTCCAAAAGTCTGTGCAGATCCGCAGAATTGTGCTTTTGACCAGACCAGGACCGTCAACACCCACCGCTGTTTCGGGGCCAGGTGACCCGGATCTGTAGGGCGTGAAAATTACAACCCCCTGCCCCGAAATGCCTCCTGCGGACCTCGCCCAATTGCCCCATCGGGTGCTCCGCACGTCCGCGCCCACGGCAGGGCACCAAGCCCCTATGTGCCTCAGGGCCTTCGTGTGCGCTGTTCCCTCTGCCTGGAAGGCGCTTCCAGCCCCTTCACGGAGCCAAATACCACGGACCTCTACGACATGCCACCTGCTCCAAGAGGCCTTCCTAGACCCTTTCTCTACTCCCCACGCCGGGCACGCTGTAATTATTGGGGCGGGGGGTCATGCGGTGTCCGCACGCAGTGGGCGCTTAATCCCTGCGGGCCAGATTTCTGACGGTGGGGGAGGCCACAGACATCAGCTGTTTGTACGATTTTATTTTTTTATTTTTATTTTTAAAGATTTTCTTCATTTATCTGTCAGAAACAGAGAGAGAGGGAACACAAGCAGGGGGAGTGGGAGAGGGAGAAGCAGGCTCCCCGCTGAGGAGGGAACCCGATGCGGGACTCGATCCCAGGACCTTGGGACCATGACCTGAGCCGAAGGCAGACGCTTAACCGCCCGAGCCACCCAGGCATCCCTGTTCGTACGATTTTAAACACCCGTTGCACTTGGGATGTACGGAGACACGAGCTGGCGCGGGGCCCGCGTTTCCACGCGGATTCTTCTCGAGGGAAACTCCCGTGTTATGCGCCGCGAGGTCTGCGGGTGTTTTGTTCTGTTTTGTTTCTCCTGTTTCGAAAGTTCTTTCCATTCTCCTTACTATTTTGTGTTCACAGTTTAAAAAATAATAATAACGCCAAGCCCTGACAAACACGCCTCAGCACTTCCTTCCCCCGCGGGGCCTCGGTGGCGGGGCGGAGCGGGCGCGTCCTGTCCCGTCCAGCCGCCTGGTGCGAGCGCGGCGCACGTCCTCCAGGCCCGGGGCGGGGTGGGTTGGAGGGGGACCCGGGGAGGAGAGAGGCCCTGGGGAGGGGAGAGGCCCAGCGCCGGGGCTGCAGGGCGGGAGAGCGGCGCCGGCCCGAAGGCGCGCCAGCTGCTTGCCGTGCGACGGAGAAGAGAGGAGGCGGCCCGGGGCTGGATGGGACTCCCTCCACCCCCACCCCCAACCCCCCACTCCAGCCCCAGGCCGGACCCCGCGGCCGTCCTCCTGCCCTTCGGCGCTCACATCGCCGCCAGCGTTGCATTAATCCTAATAATCGCCGATGTGTAGCTAGCGATTCGTCTGCGTCCTGCTCTGGCTGCGCCCCCTAATCTCGTTCACTCCTCAGAACGACCCCCTTCTTTTCCCATTTTACAGATAAGGAAACTGAGCTCCGAGAAGTGAAGCGACTTGACCCAGCCTTCTGGCGAGGTTAGAGGTGGGGTTCTGGCCACCAAATCGAGACCCCCCCCCTTCAGTTGAGGCCCGGGGCGGGGTGTCAGCTTTATCTCCGGATGCCCAGCTTGCACTGACCCCAAAAGGAAATGTGTGGGGGAGGACTGAATGAACCCTGGACTCACCCCTAGCCTGAGCAGGGCGGCTCACCTTCCTCTCCTTTCCTTTCTCCCTCTCTGAAGGCTGAAACCTGGCCCGGCTGTCCCCTTGGGAGTCAGAGTAGCTGACCGAATGGATAGGGCATCGGGGAGGGTCGCTGCCCACCCCCGGCCCCATCCCCCTCGCCTCGCATCCCTAATGTCAGCCCCCTCCAAGGCCTCTTCCCCTGGGAGACCTTCCCAGGCTCCAAGGCCTTAGAGGGGGACCTTCCCCCAGGGAGGGGTGGTTACCAGGGAGTCAGCAGCCGCCCCCCCCCCACCTCCGCAGAAGCCGGCGGAAGTGTCCTGTAGGGTCTCGGGGGTTCTTTGGGCTTCCTCCCTGGGGTGGGGGCAGTGTCCACACCCAGCCGCTACCCCATAACTGCACTGCCCCAGCAGCTGGAGGTCACCTTACCCACAGGTTTTTTTCCTGCACCCCAGGAGGATCAGATCAGGCCGGCTGTGAGTCCAGAAACCCCAGGACTCCGCTGGGTTCTGACTAGCAACCGTGGACAAGTCTCCCCCATTCAGCACCTCAGCTTCCTCATCTGCCAAAGGGTCTTGCTAGGAGCCCAACCCAGTTAAGTAAAAGGGGGGGGAGCTCAGGGCAGAAAGAGAGGGTGTCCTCCTCAGACCCTTGGGGAGAATCCAGGTGCCAGGCCCCCTCCCCGCTCCCTCCCTCTAGGAAGAACCAGAGCTACTAGGGGAGTGGAGGGCAGCCCCTTGTAAGGGCTTCCTGCCCAGAAATGACTGACCTTGGCCTGACCTCATTGCTAACCCCTTGCCC
>NW_027801860.1:0-283 GCF_054177405.1 Leptonychotes weddellii | reverse complement strand
GCTCGCATCACAAGCGTGGTCAAGAAGATCGTCCAATACAGTTGACTCCGAAGATGACTAGACCGTGTCCAGCAGTGAAGTGTATGATCTCTAGTCTTCTCGGAGTGGGCCAACCTCTCCCAAGTGAGATAAGGACCCAAATGGGGGACTGAGAATGGAAGAGACAAATGGGCAGTACCCTGACCATAGATAAAAATAGTACTCTGGCCTGAAGTCAGCAGCCCAGGAAACCAACCCATTATCTACAGATTTCCCTTTCAACTTGTAAGATGTCAGACCACCA
>NW_027801859.1:0-283 GCF_054177405.1 Leptonychotes weddellii | reverse complement strand
CAATGGCTTTCTGCTGATACGCTCAAATAATGTCAGTTTACTCGGATAATTCCTTTGGTTCGGGTCTATGAACTGGGCAGCTACAGGCTATTCTGAATTCCATATTTTATGTAACCAAGAAGTAATATTTTTTTCCTTTTTTTGTGTGTATTCACTAAAGTACATTTAAGAATTATTGCTACTTTCGGGGTGCCTGGGTAGGTCATTCGGTTGGGCATCTGCCTTCGGCTTGGGTCATGAACCTGGGGTCCTCGGATCCAGCCCCGCATCAGGCTCCCTGCTC
>NW_027801858.1:0-283 GCF_054177405.1 Leptonychotes weddellii | reverse complement strand
GCAGCCCCACGGGGTGAGGGCTAGGAAGCAGGTCAGCTTGTGGTTCCAATCCGAGGCTGGGCTCTGAGGCCGGAGGCCGGCTCTGCCTTCCAGAAACCTCCGAGCCTCTCTCTTTACAAAGGAGCTCAATTAGTCCTTGCTGACATTCCAACCCCGCCCTCTGCTGCTCACACCTGCAGTTAAGGCCACAGGGCAGAGCAAACACACCTGCCCTTCCTCCTTGGGCTGAGCTGCAGGTGACACACAGCAGGGCGCTGAGCGGCCCCTGGGAGGCCCCGACCCA
>NW_027801857.1:0-283 GCF_054177405.1 Leptonychotes weddellii | reverse complement strand
TTTGACTTATTTCACTCAACATAATACCCTCCAGTTCCATCCACGTCGTTGCAAATGGCAAGATCTCATTCCTTTTGATGGCTACATAATATTCCATTGTATATATATACCACATCTTCTTTAGCCATTCATCTGTCGATGGGCCTTAGGTCTTATGAGGGCTGCTCAGGGGCAGAAAGCAGCCATCTACAGCTTGGCTACTCTTCAGGTGGATCTGGGGCAATTCTCTAATCCAGACTCAGTTTTCTCCTCTGTAAAATGGGGGTATAAACAAGGACTTCCT
>NW_027801856.1:0-283 GCF_054177405.1 Leptonychotes weddellii | reverse complement strand
AGCCTGATGTGGGACTCAATCCCGGGACTCCAGGATCATGACCTGAGCCGAAGGCAGTCGCTTAACCAACTGAGCCACCCAGGCGCCCTGGAGTCCTTTTATATTATTTCTGTGATTGAGTGTCATGCAAAAACATTGGTGTTGGTATACACACATATATGCAATGTATTAGAAATATTTTAAATTTTCTATATATTACGATGTTTTGACATTTGAAAAATCCTTTCTATCTGAGGAAGGACTGCCCCTCTCTAAGCTAGCTAATTCTTGGAGATGAAAAAGT
>NW_027801855.1:0-283 GCF_054177405.1 Leptonychotes weddellii | reverse complement strand
ATGTTATAGGTCAATTATACCTCAATAAAAATAATTAACTTAATTTTTAAAAAGTGGAATGAAGTATTGATACATGCTACAACCTGAATAAACTCTAAAAACATGCAAAGTGAAAGAAGTCAGACAGAAAAGTTCACATATTGTATGATTTCATCTACAGGAAATATCCAGAATAGATAAAGGCATAGAATTTTTTTTTTAATTTTTTTGTTATGTTAATCACCATACATTACATCATTAGTTTTTGATGTAGTGTTCCATGATTCATTGTTTGTGCATAACA
>NW_027801854.1:0-283 GCF_054177405.1 Leptonychotes weddellii | reverse complement strand
GGGTGTTATGCACAAACAATGAATCATGGAACACTTCATCTAGAACTAATGATGTAATGTATGGGGATTAACATAAGAATAAAAAAATAAATAAATAAATAAATAAAAAAGAACCTGTGATCATAGGTGTCAAAGGTGAGGTTTGAGCTGGACTCGTCAGGCTCCCTTCCCAGGACTCTGCTACTTTGATGCTTATTCTGACAGTATCTGCTAGAAGGCTGTGCTGTTGCTGATCACATCTGCTAGCTAGTCAGGGGCATTGCCGACTCACTAAACCCTTTGA
>NW_027801853.1:0-283 GCF_054177405.1 Leptonychotes weddellii | reverse complement strand
TATGATTTTAGCTATTTGACAGATTTTATTTTTTTAAAAACAAAACTATACAGTTTAATGAATATTTGTAATATTACAAATAACGAATATTTGTAAAATGAATATCTGTTTAGCTATCACCCAGGTCAAACAATACAAGATGGCCAGCACCCAAGAAGCTCCAAGATTCCCTTTCCAATCATCACCCTCTTCCATGCTTAGTGGTAACCATTAAGGTAACTTTTATGTATTAATTTCCTTGGTTTTCATTTTAGTTTTGCCACCAAATTACACATCCCTAAAC
>NW_027801852.1:0-283 GCF_054177405.1 Leptonychotes weddellii | reverse complement strand
GCCTCTCCCATCAACTGTTACTCTGGGCACAGCTTTCTTCTGCTAGTTTCTGCTATTGCTCCCTCACCCCAGGCCTCTAAGAAAGAAGCCACATTCTCCCTTTTGTTTCTCACTCCCAGGCCTCTTCTTTCTTTTCTCACAGTACAAACCAGGCTGCATCCTGGAGCAAGATTTCACTGAGTATCGTGCATTAATGTACCGGATATCCAACACAACGGCAACTTGGCTAATTTAAACTGGCTTCTAGTGCGGCTACTCTCTAAGCTGGTGTACCCTCAGGGTC
>NW_027801851.1:0-283 GCF_054177405.1 Leptonychotes weddellii | reverse complement strand
AGCACCACTGTGAGCGTGCAGGTGACGGACACCAATGACCCACCAGCCTTTTACCCCAGGAGCTTTGTCGTCAGCGAGGTTGACGGTGCCAGACCGGGAATTCAGCTGGGAATTTTCAATGCTACAGATCCAGACAGAGCTGCTGGCCAGATAAGGTGAGAAGAGAGGAATGGGGAGTGTGGTCGTTTAAACAGAACGACCTACCCGTAGGCATTCCTGGTGGAAACCTGCCCTTTGGCGGGCGGGTGAGGTTGACTCCAGCTCAGTTATGAAAATAACTGAG
>NW_027801850.1:0-3010 GCF_054177405.1 Leptonychotes weddellii | reverse complement strand
CTTCGATCTCCTGTTGAGTTTGTAGGTGTTCAGAATGGTTTGATCCCTATCCAGCTGAATTCCTGAGAGGAGATGAAATACAGGTCTCCTACTCCTCCGCCATCTTGCTCCACCCCCTTTGATAATAATTTCTAATAATTGTTTCTATTTCCTTGGTGTTAGTCGTGATGTCTCCCCTTTCATTCATAATTTTATTAATTTGGGTCCTTCTCTTTTCTTTTGGATAAGGCTGGCCAGTGGTTTATCGATCTTATTAATTCTTTCCAAGAACCAGCTTCTAGTTTCGTTGGTCTGATCTACTGTGTTTCTGGTTTCTAATTCATTGATCCCTACTTTAATCTTAATTATTTCTCTTCTAATACGTGGCTTAGGCATGGTTTGTTGTTTTTTCTCTAGTCCTTTAAGGTGTAAAGTTAGTTGGTGAATTCGGGATTTTTCTATTTTTTTGAAGAGTGTTTTTTTTTTTTTAAATTTTATTTATTCATTCATGAGACAGAGACAGAGAGAGAGAGAGAGGCAGAGGGAGAAGCAGGCTCCCCGCTGAGCAGGGAGCCCGATGCAGGACTCGATCCCAGGACTCTTGGATTACGACCCGAGCCGAAGGCAGTCGCTCAGCTGTCTGAGCCACTCAGGCGCCCTGGGATTTTTCTATTTTTTTGAGTGAGGCTTGAATTGCTATGTATTTCCCCCTTAGGACCGCCTTTTCAATATCCCATAGGTTTTGGGCACTGTGTTTTTGTTCTCATTGGTTTCCATGAATTGTTTAAGTTCTTTGATTTCCTGGTTGACCCAAACATTCTTGAGCACAGTGGTCTTTAGCTTCCAAGTGTTTGAATTTTTCCAAATTTTTTCTTGTGAATGAGTTCCAGTTTTAAAGCATTATGGTCTGAGAATATGCAGGGAATAATCTCAGTCTTTTGGTATTGGTTGAAACCTGATTTGTGACCCAGTGTGTGGCCTGTTCTGGAGAAGATTCTCTGTGCGCTCGAGATGAATGAGTATTCTGTTGTTTTAGGGTGGAATGTTCTGTATATATCTATGAAGTCCATCTGGTCCAGTGTATCATTCAAAGCTCTTGTTTCTTTTTGATCTTCTGCTTAGATGATTTGTCCATTGCTGAGAGTGGAGTATTGAGGTCTCCTACAATTAACGTATTGTTATCAATATGACTCTTTATTTTGGTTAACAGTTGGCTTATGTAGATGGCTGCTCCCATGTTGGGGGCATAGATATTTACAATTGTTAGATCTTCTTGTTGGATAGACCCCTTATGTATGATAGAGTGTTCCTCTACATCTCTTACAACAGTCTTTTTTTTTCTTTATTTCATTTTATTATGTTAGTCACCATACATCATTAGATTTTGATGTGGTGATCCACGATCCATTGTTTTTGTATAACACCCTGTCATCCATGCAGTACGTGCCCTCCTTAATACCCATCCCCAGGCTAACCAATCCTCCCTCCTCCCTCCCCTCTAAAACCCTGTTTGTCTCTCAGAGTCCATAGTCTCTCATGGTTCATCTCTACCTCCAATTCCCCTCCCCCTCATTTTTCCCTTCCTTCTCCTAGTGTCCTCCATGCTATTCCTTATGTTCCACAAATAAGTGAAACCATATGATAATTGACTTTCTCTGCTTGACTTATTTCACTTAGCATAATCTCCTCCAGTCCCATCCATGTTGATGTAAAAGTTGGGTATTCATTCTTTCTGATGGCTGAGTAATATTCCATTGTATATATGGACCACATCTTTTTCCATTCATCCGTTGAAGGGCATCTCGGCTCTTTCCACAATTTGGCTATTGTGGACATGGCTGCTTTGAACATTTGGGTGCATATGGCCCTTCTTTTCACTACATCTGTGTCTTTGGGGTAAATACCCAGGAGTGCCATTGCTGGGTTGTAGGGTAGCCCTATTTTTAAATTTGAGAGGAACCTCCACACTGTTTTCCAAAGTGGCTGTCCCAACTTGCATTCCCACCAACAGTGTAAGAGGGTTCCCCTTTCTCCACAACCTCTCCAACATTTGTTGTTTCTTTCCCTGTCCATTTTTGCCATTCTAACTGGTGTAAGGTGGTATCTCAATGTGCTTTTGATTTGAATTTCCCTGATGCCTAATGATGATGAACATTTTTTCATGTGTCTGTTAGCCATTTGTATGTCTTCTTCAGAGAAGTGTCTTTTCATATCTTCTGCCCACTTTTTGACTGGATTATTTGTTTTTTGGGTGTTAAGTTTGAGAAGTTCTTTATAGATCTTGGATACCAGCCCCTTATCTGTAGTGTCATTTGCAAATATCTTCTCCCATTCTGTGCGTTGCTTCTTTGTTTTGTTGACTGTTTCCTTTGCTGTGCAGAAGGTTTTTATCTTGATGAAGTCCCAAAAGTTCATTTTTGCTTTGGTTTCACTAGCTTTTGGAGATGTATCTTGAATGAAGTTGCTGTGAGCCATGTCATAGAAGTTACTGCCTGTGTTCTCCTCTAGGATTTTGATGGATTCCTGTCTCACATTGAGGTCTTTCATCCACTTTGAGTTTATCTTTTTGAATGGTGTTAGAGAATGGTCAGGCTTCATTCTTCTGCATGTGGCTGTCCAATTTTGCCAGCTCCATTTATTGAAGAGACTGTCTTTTTTTCATTGCATGTTTTTACCTGCTTTGTCAAAGATTATTTGACCATAGAGTTGAGGGTCTATATCTCGGTTCTCTATTCTGTTCCGTTGGTCTATATGTCTGTTTTTGTGCCAGTACCATGCTGTCTTGGTGATCTCAGCTTTGTAATATAGCTTGAAATCGCGCAACATGATGCCCCCAGCTTTGTTTCTCTTTTTCTTTTTCTTTTTTTTTTTAAAGATTTTATTTATTTATTTGAGACAGAGAGAATGAGAGAGAGAGAGCACATGAGAGGGGGGAGGGTCAGAGGGAGAAGCAGGCTCCCTGCCGAGCAGGGAGCCCGATGCGGGACTCGATCCAGGGACTCCAGGATCATGACCTGAGCCGAAGGCAGTC
>NW_027801849.1:0-283 GCF_054177405.1 Leptonychotes weddellii | reverse complement strand
AATTAAAATGTTATACCTTATAGAATTCTAATCCTCTTTAAGAAAGGAAATTTTGTGTGTTCCTAAAATGTTAAGTAAATAAAAAGAAGCCTAAGCCAACTTTATTTTTGAATTTCCATTGTGTTTAATCCAAATTAAGTTTGTTGAGTGTCTAAAGAGGTGGGTGGGCAGTGAATTCCCAATCTTTTATTGAGCTTCCGCTATGAGTTTGGACTTTGGCAAACATTTGTCTAATGCAGGTTTCAATCACAATACCTATTCCTCAGTCCAATAAACGGCTTGA
>NW_027801848.1:0-283 GCF_054177405.1 Leptonychotes weddellii | reverse complement strand
GCTACCTAGTGAACTTTCATTAAGCCAATATTTGGTCACAATTTTATTTTTTATTAAATATTCTTACCTTCTCTAAATTTTCTCTTTTTTTTAAAGGTTTTATTTATTTATTAGAGAGCGTGTGATAGAGAGCATGAGCAGGGGAGAGGGGCAGAGGGAGAGGGAGAAGCAGACTTCCCGCTGAGCAGGGAGCCCGATGTGGGGCTCGATCCCAGGACCCTGGGATCATGACCTGAGCCGAAGGCAGATGCTTAACGACTGAGCCACCCAGGCACCCCCTTCT
>NW_027801847.1:0-283 GCF_054177405.1 Leptonychotes weddellii | reverse complement strand
CTTCATCTAAAACTAATGATGTAATGTATGGGGATTAACATAAGAATAAAAAATAAATAAATAAATAAATAAATAAATAAAATCTTAAAAAAAAAAAAAAAAGAAACATCTTTGGTCAGGCCACTGCATGACACAACTCCAGGGGGCACAATTCCATTGTATTCTATGCCAGTGGCATCCCAGGAGCTCAATATAAATGGTGTCTCTTGGAGGTGAGCACCATGGTGGCCCAGCTAACTTGACTGCATGTGGTAACATGTCTCTGGGAACACAAAGAATGGAA
>NW_027801846.1:0-283 GCF_054177405.1 Leptonychotes weddellii | reverse complement strand
GCTCCCTCTGTGTGTGTGTGTGCCCTGATCTGTCTGGGGCACCTGCTGGGGTCAGGTGTGCCCCTGGGCCAGACATCCACCTCGCCTTGGCCTCTGGCAGGAGCTGGGTGGGCAGCTGGAGGGAAGAGTGGGGCCCAGGGTTTCCAGATAGAGAGAACGTCTTTGACACTCGGGAGGTAGGGATCACGAGGGTGGGTCTCCGTGCCGCATGCGCGTGTCCCTGACTTCACGCCGCCTCTCAGCCCTCCCTCTCTCAGTCTGTCCACGGAGAGCTGACTTCCTT
>NW_027801845.1:0-283 GCF_054177405.1 Leptonychotes weddellii | reverse complement strand
AAAATGCATAGCCAGCTCAAGAGTGCTCAGTGGGAGGCTGCCACCCGGTCTCACTCACACAAGATAGAATAATAAGGCGCCTGTGGGTGCAGCACCTTTCAGAGACTTCTCAGAAACGTGGTCATGATTCCCAGCAGAGCTGGCTTGTGCCCTCCGCCCTCTGGGCCAGCTTCCCCTCACACAGTGAACACACCATCAGGCAGCAGAACAACAGAGCGCTGCAGACCAGCATTTCTCAAAGCCCCATGCACACCCAGCCACCTGGAGGGGCTCCTTAAGATGC
>NW_027801844.1:0-283 GCF_054177405.1 Leptonychotes weddellii | reverse complement strand
GAATTATACACTTAAAAATGGTTAAAATGGTCAGTTTTACATTGTGCATATTTTACCACCGTAAAACCTTGTGCAATATTTCCAAGTTACAGAATAATGCAGAAAATACGTTTTTAAGAAAATAATTTTTTAAAAAGATTTTTTATTTATTTTTTAACAGAGAGAGACACTAGCGAGAGAGGGAACACAAGCAGGGGGAGCGGGAGAGGGAGAAGCAGGCTTCCCGCCGAGCAGGGAGCCCGATGCGGGGCTCGATCCCAGGACCCTGGGATCATGACCTGAG
>NW_027801843.1:0-283 GCF_054177405.1 Leptonychotes weddellii | reverse complement strand
CTAGAGGGGAGGGGGGTGGGAGGATGGGTTGGCCTGGTGGTGGGTATTGAGGAGGGCACGTTCTGCATGGAGCACTGGGTGTTATGCACAAACAATGAATCGTGGAACACTTCATCTAGAACTAATGATGTAATGTATGGGGATTAACATAAGAATAAAAAAAAAATAAAATAAAATAAAAAAGTTAAAAAAAAAAAAAGAAGATAAATGGTAATGAGATAGAGAATGACTGAGGTTAGGCACACAGCTTTGGCTAGGATGGCAGGGGAAGCCCTCTTGGAAG
>NW_027801842.1:0-283 GCF_054177405.1 Leptonychotes weddellii | reverse complement strand
CCCCTCTTTTAACTTCCTATAAGAAGCAAAAGAAAATCCTCTCTTAGGAAGGTAACATCATCTGGAGCCTGTATAAATTTCACACACAACATTGGGCATTCAGTCGAAAATTAGCAGGGATACAAGAAGGCAGGACCAGGAGGGGGGAAAAATCATGGTAAAAACAGACTCACAGGTGATCCATATTTTGGAGTTATCAAACACAAGATTTAAAATAACTGTGATGAGGGTGCCTGGGTGGCTCAGTTGGTTAAGCGACTGCCTTCGGCTCAGGTCATGATCC
>NW_027801841.1:0-283 GCF_054177405.1 Leptonychotes weddellii | reverse complement strand
GCAATCCAGTGGGGGAGGTATAATGGTGCTGGACTAACTGGACATCTATAGCCCAAAAAAGAACCTTGACCCAAGTCTCTCATTGTATACAGAAAATTAACTCAGAATGGATCACAGACTTAAATGTAGAAAGTAAAACTATTAAACTTTTAGAAAAAACTATGAGAGAAAATCATCAGGAGACAAAATCCTAGCCATGCGGGATTCTTAGATTTGACTTTAAAAGCATAATTTATAGGGGCGCCTGGGCAGTGCAGTCGGTTAAGCGCCTGACTCTTGGTTT
>NW_027801840.1:0-283 GCF_054177405.1 Leptonychotes weddellii | reverse complement strand
ACTGGGTGTTGTGCACGAACAATGAATCATGGAACACTTCATCTAGAACTAATGATGTAATGTATGGGGATTAACATAAGAATAAAAAAAAAAATAATGTCAAAAAAAATAAATAAATAAATAAACAATACAAAAATAATAGGAAAATCTCCAAACACTTGGACATTAAATGGCATACTTCTAAATAATCCAGGGGCCAGAGGGAAGTTTCAAAGAAAATTATGAAACATTTTGAACTGACTGAAATTGAATATGAAACTTACTGAAATTTCGAAGATACAGC
>NW_027801839.1:0-3010 GCF_054177405.1 Leptonychotes weddellii | reverse complement strand
CTGGGTGGCTCAGTTGGTTAAGCGACTGCCTTCGGCTCAGGTCATGATCCTGGAGTCCCGGGATCGAGTCCCGCATCGGGCTCCCTGCTCGGCAGGGAGTCTGCTTCTCCCTCTGACCCTCCTCCCTCTCATGCTCTCTGTCTCTCATTCTCTCTGTCTCAAATAAATAAATAAATAAAATCTTTAAAAAAAAAAAAAAGAAAATGAGTTCTACCTGTATTATGATAAATGAATATTGCAGATTAAGATTATGCACGTGTATGTGTGGATGTGGATGTGTGTAGTTTTGTGTGTAGATGCATGTGTGTGTGTAGGTTCCTCATGTTACTGAAATGTATTTTTCCTCCTGCAACCTAACATTAGACAGAAAACTTCCCATAACAGGCTGTATTGGTCAATGTGTTCCTGGAAGAAGGTTTTTGTATCTCAGAGGTAGCATAAGCCCCATTAGATGTGGTGTTGCTATGGTAACTGCTCTCTCTTTTTTAATTGAATAGCATAGTAAGTAGTCTTATAAAACCCACCAACCCATAACTTTCTGGTGCCTCAAGGCAGCTTTAACTTAACCACCTTCTCTTTGTCTTTATTTTTTTCAGTCTAAGGGATTCAGGTGTTTGGCTCTACCTGTTTTATGAGTCTGATGTGCCTTGGTACTAAAATCTGACCACAGATAATTTCTAAACAGGAGCTCAATGTAATTATAAAATCAAGAGAAGAATACAACATTTCAATTGCAGGAACAAAAGCAAACTTCTACATAAGACCGTGTATGTAAAACAGACTGAATAAGGCCCACGGATTTGATCTGATTTCACCAGAACTTATCTACACCTGGCAGGGTGCAAAGAAATCATTCTAGAAACACAAGAGCCGCAGAGAGTGTTGTGTTAAAATAAGTCTTCGGCAACAGGCTCACATATTTTAGATTAAACAGAAATTCTTCTAGGATCCAAGAGTCCTGTTTTCCTTTCTGGCTCAAACACACACCTCATAAAATATCTATGCCTTAGTGCAGAGATGTTGCATAGGGTCAAATAAAATCTATTGCAACTCCCTTCCCACCCCCTTTCCTTCTTAGAGACAGTAATTCTTTCTGTTTATTTTGCTAGTTACTTATGTTTAAACTGTTAGTAAATCTCTTTTAAAAGAAAATTGAATATATGGGAATTGCTGGTGTTCTATAGGAAAATAGGGCTGTTAGAACTTGTTCTACTTATGGAAGAGGGTACTAAGATATGATAAAAAGATCATTTTGATAATAATAATCTAGTGTTGGCAAATACTTCCTACTGAGTAGCGTTACAATTTTTCAAAAAACTGAGTGGGTAAGAACAATTAGAGATATCTGCCTGTAAGTCTATATTGGGTATTGACCCTTCGTAATATCAAAGAAACATAAAGTCTAGAGCTTAGAATTTACCTTGTCTAACTTCCCGTGCGATTAGAGATTCTCTTTACAATATTAAAAAGTTAATTTGAAAACATGTTTCTATCTAATCTCTCAGTACTCCTAAATTTTGATGCAACTCAAATATAGTTGATGATTGCTTTCTCAACTTCCCTAGCATCTTTTACAAGATGAATAATTTAGTTTATATTTAGGCAATGAATAAATACCATAGCAAAGTGGGTAATTATAACAGCTTACTCTTTTCAGAGTGTTCCTCTGCCTACTCAGAGAAATCCCAGAGGAAATAAAGGAACAGGAACAAGGAATTAAGTATAAGAATGAAATGTACCTACAGTATCTTTGGAAGAAGCACATCCCATTGAACTGAGGGTATGGACATCTCCAGGTGAGAAATATTGGGGACACTACTCCCTAGGTGTCTTTTGCTTCTAGTGTGTTGCTGAGTATGCAAAGAATTCGAGGCCCTAATCACTCTTTACCTGCCATTTTTCAGTGTTGTGTTTGCAGTGAGCAGCCTTGAGGAATGCAATGTCTCCTTCTGAGACAAAGAGTAGGTTGGCTTACTGCCTGCTATAAAACAGCAGGTTCCCAATATCAGTGTTCCTTGGCTGTAAGGTAAAGTCATTGCAGGTGTAGCATCAATCTGGGCTCTCTGCATCACCCTTGTGGGACATGGTGGACAAGGGGGAAAGGATGCGAAAATGCTGGTATTTATGCTCCTTGCTTTGCCGTAAGTAATAAAGTCCTTTGTCTCTGATCCAGGAGTCTCAAGTCGTTTGGCAGCATCCATGAAACAGCAGAAGGCTTATTTATTAGCTTGTAAGTAGGATAAAATCCCAAACCAGATAGGAGGAAGTTGCTAAATTCACCCTCACATCCTTTTGGTGGTGGCATTAATATACCATCAAAACTGTAACCTGATTTTTGCCAGAAAAGAGAGCTATAGTTTAATTATTCTAAATCTGAAGCCATTGCCTTAGTAGATGTTCTAAAAGCAAGTAAAACATTTTAAAGCACATACAAAAGGGGCAAGGGGAGCATTGCTCAAAAGTATGTATTATTTCTTTAACAAGGTGAGGATTTCTTTTTTTCTTCTGAGGCAGGAAACTTTTAGACTAACATTTTTTTGCCATACTATTTAGAATAGAATTTTAGACCTTTGACCACCTATGTATTTATAAGGTATAAAATATGTTTAGAGTATATTTTCTGGGGACGTGGTTACTCTGCTAGCATTTTGTTCTCTCATTAATCTATTCTCCTCTGCACAAAATGACAAGACAGAAAAAATCACCTCAACAAAAAGAACAAGAGGTAGTACCGACTGCCAGGGACCTACTCAATACGGACATTAGTACGATGTCAGATCTAGAGTTCAGAATCCTCACTTTAAACATACTAGCTGGGCTTGAAAAAAATATGGAAGTTATTAGAGAAACCCTTTCTGGAGAAGTAAAAGAGCTAAAATCCAACCAAGTAGAAATCAAAAAGGCTATTAATGAGGTGCAATCAAAAATGGAGGCGCTAAGTGCTAGAATAAATGAGGCAGAAGAGAGAATCAGTAATATAGAAGATGAAATGATGGAAAATAAAGAAGCT
>NW_027801838.1:0-283 GCF_054177405.1 Leptonychotes weddellii | reverse complement strand
TGAGCAGTAAGGACATCCATCTACATTCTCACCAGGAGGAGAACACCACCACTAAGAGCAAACATGGGTCCACCAAGGAACAAGGACAGAGAGGGCCAAGCAGAGGAGACACGAATGAGCGGCTGAAGAAGGCTATCCGTGTGTCCTCGAGCTAGGGACGGCAACCCTGTGCTCAGTGACACCACCACTCTCAACTGCTTTCTTGGCAAGCCAGGAAGGGCATGTTCCCCTTGCCCACTCGCTTGAGAGAAAAAGATGAGGTCACTCATTTGTCAGGGAGCCA
>NW_027801837.1:0-283 GCF_054177405.1 Leptonychotes weddellii | reverse complement strand
ACATAATACCCTCCAGTTCCATCCACGTCGTTGCAAATGGCAAGATCTAGACAGTATCTTTTGAGCGTTGCCTGAGCCCTTGGTGTTGGGTGCTGTCCCGATGCCTGAAGACTTCCCTCTAGCTCAATCCCAGAATCTGAGGTCGAGGGAATGATCAGCACCCTTCTATTCAATTCCGAGGGGAGACAGGGTAAAATGCCCCTTACTTGGATTGGGGCTCTGGGGGAATCTTGGACTCTGGGGCGTGACTTTCCGCCATGACTCAGAGGCATTGCCCTCCCCG
>NW_027801836.1:0-283 GCF_054177405.1 Leptonychotes weddellii | reverse complement strand
GTGTTCCTGCTCTCGCTATCTCTCTCTCTGTCAAATAAATAAATAAAATCTTTAAAATATATATATAAATTAGTATTGCCCTACACATATTAGGCAGGAGGGAGAGATTATGATGCTTCCAGCTTTATATTTCTCAATTACTCCTTTATGAAAGAAGACAAAAAAATTCCTCAAGATTTCAAATTATTCACTAATATCAGATCATAATAAAAATGTTTAGTATAACTCATCTGAAAATAAAAACAAAATTACTCTGGACAGAAAAATGAACCTAAGTCATACT
>NW_027801835.1:0-283 GCF_054177405.1 Leptonychotes weddellii | reverse complement strand
ATTTTGACTCTGCATCCCTGGACCATCCATGTCCAGGCATAGATGGGCTCATCACTCTCTGATGGCCTGGATGGTATTCCACACCGTGGCCACTGGGGTTTCCCTCCCATGACTGTGACTTCAGGGAAGGGCGGCTGGTTAGACCCCTCTGCTTCCGTGGGGAAGGTGTGTCCTGGGATCGTGTGACCAGAGGCACGCGCGGAGCGCTGGGCGGGATTTCTCTGAGGTACATCCAGCGTCTCCGCTGTGTCTGGTTTGTGTAATGGTGAAAGCATTCACGGTG
>NW_027801834.1:0-283 GCF_054177405.1 Leptonychotes weddellii | reverse complement strand
TGTATGCCAATTAAACCTTAATTGAGCTGCTTTTTAATTTTTTTCCACAAGATGGGGCGCTTGGGTGGCTCAGTTGGTTAAGCAACTGCCTTCGGCTCAGGTCATGATACTGGAGTCCCGGGATCGAGTCCCGCATCGGGCTCCCTGCTCGGCAGGGAGTCGGCTTCTCTCTCTGACCCTCCTCCCTCTCATGCTCTCTCTCATTCTCTCTGTCTCAAATAAATAAATAAATAAATCTTTTAAAAAAAAAATTTTTTTTTCCACAAGATAATTGTTCTATTTT
>NW_027801833.1:0-283 GCF_054177405.1 Leptonychotes weddellii | reverse complement strand
AGAAGAGTCACTGTGAGGGGCTCTCCAGAGACCCCACAGGCTGGGACAAGGAGCCAAGCCTTCCTTCTCTTCAGGCAGGGTCCCCCCATTTTCCAGCACAGTTCTACACTTTGGGGAGCACTTATTCTCTTGAAGATAATCTACCATAAAAGTTTTGAATGTTTGTTGTTGATTATTTTATTTTATCTTATTTTATTTTATTGTATTTTCCCTAGCTTTGTTAAGGTATAATTGACAAAACTGTGTATATTTAAAGTGCACAACATGATGATTTGTTGTAAGT
>NW_027801832.1:0-283 GCF_054177405.1 Leptonychotes weddellii | reverse complement strand
TCCCCTTGCTCATGTTCCCTCTCTTTCTCTCTTTCTGTCAAATAAATAAATAAAAATATTTTTTTAAAAAGAAAGAAAACTAGGGGCGCCTGGGTGGCTCAGTCGTTAAGCGTCTGCCTTCGGCTCAGGTCGTGATCCCAGGGTCCTGGGATCGAGCCCTGCATCGGGCTCCCTGCTTGGTGGGAAGCCTGCTTCTCCCTCTCCTGCTCCCCCTGCTTGTGTTCCCTCTCTCGCTGTGTCTCTCTCTGTCAAATAAATAAATAAAATCTTTAAAAAAAAAAAA
>NW_027801831.1:0-283 GCF_054177405.1 Leptonychotes weddellii | reverse complement strand
GGTGTTCAGTGTGTCCCCCACCTGGGCACAGGGCTAAGGGGGTGAGAGCAGACCCTGGAGCCCCACCCCTCGCCTCCCGACAGTTAATCCCTCTGGGCTCTGCTAGGGTGGAGGGTGGGAGAGTCACGGGGCAGGGAAGAGGGGTGAGCAGCCCAGAACCTATCCCTTCGAGTCCAATCTGGGTCTGGAGGTGACAGGAGGCAGGACCCCGTGAGCCGAGTCCCTGTGCACGCTCCACGGTCCCCTTGCACTTCACATACAGACACAAACTCCAAGGTCGAAT
>NW_027801830.1:0-283 GCF_054177405.1 Leptonychotes weddellii | reverse complement strand
TCCTCTGGGCACAGGGAGGAAACAGCCCACCCAGAAGCTAACAAGGGCAGCCCATGTAGCCAGTGCAGAGGTAAAAGACGCCTCTTAGGGTAGGTTCACCCCTTAGGTTCCAGGAGCTTCCATAGGTAGGAGAGCAGATGTGGCTCTTTTGTGCAGTCATACAGGATGGCTGGCTACACTCCAAATTTTCTTTTATTGCATGTGCTTTTGGTGTGTATCTAAGAATCCATTGCCAAATCCAAGGTCACGAAGATTTTCTCCTGTTTTCTTTTAGGAGTTTTAT
>NW_027801829.1:0-283 GCF_054177405.1 Leptonychotes weddellii | reverse complement strand
GGACTTGGTGTCGGCTCAGGTCCCCGATTTCCTTGCATGCTGAAATGATGTCAAAAGATTTCATTGGCAGAGAAAAATCCAGCTGGGGTCAGTGGGCAGGTCCCTTCCCCTTCCCAGACTCAGATAGGAAAAGGGTATAAAGTATCAGTTGTGCCTGCTTTTCTCATTCCATCCTGGCCACAAATGATGCCACAAGAGCTCAGAGAGGTTGGGCGATGTGTCCAGTGTCACACAGCAAATGAATTGCTGCACAGAATGTGCACCCAGGACCCGAGCTCTTCCT
>NW_027801828.1:0-3010 GCF_054177405.1 Leptonychotes weddellii | reverse complement strand
AAAAGGGAAAAAGAAAAATTCAAAAAAAAAAAAAGAAAAAAGACAGTTAAAAAAAAATTAACTTTGAAAGACTAAAGAATCATGGTAAAAAAGCCATGAATTCTATGTGCAGTATTCCCCTAGCGCTGGAGTTCTGCCGTTCTCATTGATCGGTAAACTTGGTCTTGGCTGGCTGTTCTCGCTGATCTTCTGGGGAGGGGCCTGTTGCCGTGGTTTCCAAATGTCTTTGCCGGAGGTGGAATTGCCCCGCCCTTGTCCCCTCCTGGCTAAGTAATCTGCTCAGGTTTGCTCTCCGGAGCTTTTGTTCCCTGCGAGCTTTCCGTACAGCTTTGGAGGCGGAGAGTGAAAATGGCGGCCTCCCAATCTTTGTCCCGGAGGAGCCGAGAATTCGGGACCCCACTCCTCAGTGAGCCCCCAGAGAAAAGCCATCACTCACTCCCGTCTCCCCGGTCTCTCCCCGCACTCTGTGCTCACCCGGCCTGTGACCGCGCGTTTCTATCTCTGGCACCCGACCCCAGGTGGAGTCTCCAAACCCAGCAGATCCCTGTGGTGCACTCCCTCATGGCTCCTCTTGGGGGAGGAAGGTGAGTCTCCCCGGATCTGCCGCTTGTTGGGTCCCTGCTGGAGGAGCAGTGGCCCGACTGTGCCGCGGATCACAGTTTATGGCAACCCGAGCTGAGAGCCCGCGCCTGGGCTCCGCCTCTGCAGCCGGCTTCCCTGCTCCATTACCTGGGAGCTCTGCCACACTCAGGAACCCCTGGTCTTTCTGTGACCCCGAGGGTCCTGAGACCACACTGTCCTGGAGGGTTCTACCCCCCGCTTAGCCACCGGAGTGACGTCCCTCAGCGGAGCAGACTTTTAAATTTCCAATTTTGTGCTCCGTGGTTCTATCACTTGCCAGAAGCAGCCAACGGAGGCCCCTTCCCTGCGTTGTCCAACATTTTTATTTGGGCAAAAGTAATTTCAAGAATGACCCTGAAGGTATATCAAGAAATCGGCTTTATTTAGAGTCAACTTCATGTAACAGGATTAGAGAACAATAGTGCCCTAGTGGTAAACAGAATTTGAGAACAGAGTTGAGAGTATTTTCACAGAAATTATATTGTATAGGACCTACAAAATATAAACAGATAGTTATTAAAAGATTAGTACAGAAATCACAAAATGATACTGGCTGAGAACTGGCCTAATAAGTCATATCTATCCCTGAAGATCTTATGGCCTAAATCTATATAACAAGGCCCCCAAACAAGGAGGAAATTAGTACCCCTAGACCTCACAGGAGGGAGACCTTCTCCTTTTAACCAGGGAAATAAGAAGTGGCTTTATCAAAGATGAGACATTGGTTCTGATCCTAAAAGCATAGAAATAATTTGGAATATAAAAGTGAGATAATCTACCAAATACAAAAAAAATATGAAAGTATCTTGAAAGAAGTTGTTGTGGCCGATGTCAACGAGGTTACTGCCTATGTTCTCCTCTAGGATTTTGAATGGATTCCTGTCTCACATTGAGGTCTTTCATCCCATTTTGAGTTTATCTTTGTGTATGGTGTTAGAGAATGGTCGAGTTTCATTCTTCTGTATATAGATGTCCAATTCTCCCAGCACCATTTATTGAAGAGACTGTCTTTTTTCCATTGTATATTTTTTCCTGCTTTGTCGAAGATTATTTGACCATAGAGTTGAGGGTCCATATCTGGGTTCTCTATTGTTCCATTGGTCTATATGTCTGTTTTTGTGCCAGTACCATGCCGTCTTGGTGATCACAGCTTTGTAATATAGCTTGAAATCAGTCAACGTGATGCCCCCAGCTTTGTTTTTCTTTTTCAACATCTCCTTGGCGATTCGGGGTCTTTTCTGATTCCATACAAATTTTAGGATTGTTTGTTCCAGCACTTTGAAAAATGTCACTGGAATTTTTATCGGGATGGCATTGAAGGTATAGATTGCTCTGGGTAGCCTAGACATTTTAACAATGTTTATTCTTCTGATCCATGAGCATGGAATGTTTTTCCATCTTTTGTGTCTTCTTCAATTTCTTTCATGATTGTTCTGTAATTCCTAGAGTAGAGATCCTTTACCTGTTTGGTTAGGTTTATTCTGAGGTATTTTATGGGTTTTGGTGCTACTGTAAATGGAATCGTTTATCTAATTTCTTTCTGCAGTTGCACTGTTAGTGTATAAGAAAGCTATTGATTTCTGTGCACTGATTTTGTATCCTGCCATATTACTGAATTGCTATATGAGTTCTAGTAATTTGGGGATGGAGTCTTTTGGATTTTCCACATAAAGTATCATATCATCTGCGAAGAGAGAGCCTTTGACTTCCTCTTTGCCAATTTGAATATCTTTTATTTCTTTTTGTTGTCTGATTGCTGTTGCTAGGATGTCTAATACTATGTTGAACAATAGTGGTGAGAGTGGGCACCCTTGACGTGTTCCTGATCTTAAGAGAAGGCTCTCAGCTTTTCTCTATTGAGGATGATATTCACTGTGGGTTTTTCATAGATGGATTTTATGAACTTGAGGAATGTTCCCTCTATCCCTGTACTCTGAAGAGTTTTAATCAGGAATGGATGCTGTATTTTGTCAATTGCTTTTTCTACATCAATTGAGAGGATCATATGTTTCTTGTCTCTTCTCTTATTTATGTGTTCTATCACATTGATTGATTTGCAAATGTTGAACCACCCTTGCATCCTGGGAATAAACCCCACCTGGTCGTGATGGATAATCCTTTTAATGTACTGTTGGATCCTATTGGCTAGGATCTTGCTGAGAATTTTGGCATTCATATTCATCAGGGATATTGGTCTGTAATTCTCCTTTTTGATGGGGTCCTTGCCTGGTTTTGGGATCAAGGCAATGCTGGCCTCATAGAACGAGTTTGGAAGTTTTCCTTCTGTTTCTATTTTTTGAAACAGCTTCAGTAGAATAGGTATTATTTCTTCTTTGAATGTTTGGTAGAATTCCCCAGGGAATCCATCAGGCCCTGGACTCTTGCTTTT
>NW_027801827.1:0-283 GCF_054177405.1 Leptonychotes weddellii | reverse complement strand
ATGCCCATACACTGATTATGTTAGGAACGGTTTCCTGGTCTCCCCTCCCCCTTACCTCATCTCCATCTGACAGCATCCATCCACTCCGCTCCCATCCACCCAGATGAGAGCAGTCAGGACTCCTATGCTCTCCGGGAGAGATTAACAGTTTTCCTGGAACCCCCTCGCTTTCTGTGTGTTTGGGGATTCTTTAAAAAAAACCTGCAGTTAAATGACATATCAGATAAAGGGCTAGTATCCAAAATCTATAAAGAACTCATCAAACTCAACACCCAAAGAACAA
>NW_027801826.1:0-283 GCF_054177405.1 Leptonychotes weddellii | reverse complement strand
GAAACAGTCAACAAAACCAAAAGACAACCGACAGAATGGGAGAAGATATTTGCAAATGGCATATCAGATAAAGGGCTAGTATCCAAAATCTATCTGTCTCTGTCCCTTCCTCTCTCTCTTTCCAGGTGATGGGCCTTGCTGGGAAAAGCACCTGTCCAGAAATCAGGCATTCATGGGTTCCTGTTCTAGATCTGACTGAAATAAGCAGGAAGACCTTGGCTGAACCTCTTTACCTCTGTGGATCTCCATTCTCCGTCTCCCAAATAAAGACGCTGTAGTGAAA
>NW_027801825.1:0-283 GCF_054177405.1 Leptonychotes weddellii | reverse complement strand
AAACAGGAGGGAGAAGGTTACAAAGGGAAGACTGGAGGATCCTCTGGTGAAGTGAAGCTGGGGCAGTGTCCAGAAAGATGGGCAAAACTGCTAAGTGGGGACAGACAGGGAGCGAATAAAAGAGGCTCCTGCCTTGTCCTGTGTGCTGTCCAGGCACACTGGAGTTGCAGCTCGGTATCTTAACTTTGAAGGACTTTCTATGTGCAAAGTAAATAAAAGGAACTTCCACAGACCGGGAATAAAATCCCCACCCTTGAGGCACCTGGGTGGCTCAGTCGCTTGG
>NW_027801824.1:0-283 GCF_054177405.1 Leptonychotes weddellii | reverse complement strand
AAAAAAAAAGTTGGGGTAGACCTAAATGAAATAAAATGGATTAAAAAGTTACATAAAATATATTCAGTATTATTTCCTAATCATTATAAAAGTCAAAAAAAAAAGAAATAAATTTTTATGTACAGGGTAGGGTAGTAGTATTTTTATGTCATAGAATTATCTGTAATATAATCTAAAATATACTATATGCTTTCAATTAAATTAAAAATCATAAAAAATAATTGAAGGAAATATGACAAAATTTTAAGAGATTACATTTGCAGTAGAATCCTTGACTTTTTTT
>NW_027801823.1:0-283 GCF_054177405.1 Leptonychotes weddellii | reverse complement strand
CTGGTCATCAAGTTTATTATTGCCACTTTTTAGAGTAACATGTCTTTTTTTCCCTGCCTACTTTTCATCTTTGTCTTTGATCTCCAGCAGTCTGACAAATTTAGCTTTTTTGTTTTGTTTTGTTTTTCTTTTTCTTTTTTTTAAAATTTTATTCTGTTATGTTAATCACCATACATTACATCATTAGTTTTTTTTGTTTTTTTTTTTTTTACATCATTAGTTTTTGATGTAGTGTTCCATGATTCATTGTTTGCGTATAACACCCAGTGCTCCATTCAGGACA
>NW_027801822.1:0-283 GCF_054177405.1 Leptonychotes weddellii | reverse complement strand
TTTGCATATATTGCTGTATATTTGAGTATTCTTAGTATTGATTCTAAGAACAAAAGCTTATGGGACGTTCAGCAAATGACAAATTTTCTAAAAATCTTAGATTCGATCTTAGTTCGATTCTCTGGTTTTAAATAAATGGCTTTTTGATTTTTCCAATTAACCACTTGATTCTTTTTAATAAGAAAGAATTTGATTTTTTAACAATTTACTGACAGTTTAATAAGTAATTTTAATTTCTTACAATAGGAAAATGATTTTAAATACATAAAAACAATTGTTTTTC
>NW_027801821.1:0-283 GCF_054177405.1 Leptonychotes weddellii | reverse complement strand
CATCTTCTTTATCCATTCATCTGTTGATGGACATCTTGGCTCTTTCCACAGTTTGGCTATTGTGGACATTGCTGCTATGAACACTGGGGGGCACGTGCCCCTTTGGATCCCTACATTTGTATCTTTGGGGTAAATACCCAGTACTGCAATTGCTGGATCGTAGGGTAGCTCTATTTTCAGTTTTTTGAGGAAGCTCCATACTGTTCTCCAGGGTGGCTGCACCAGCTTGCATTCCCACCAACAGTGTAGGAGGGTTCCCCTTTCTCTGCATCCTCGCTGAAAG
>NW_027801820.1:0-283 GCF_054177405.1 Leptonychotes weddellii | reverse complement strand
ACATGACTGCCATGTGAGTAGGGGAGAGTGGGCTAGGTGGGAAGTCCAGACCACAGGGCTTTGGGAGTCCCCGTCTTCACCCAAAAATGGTCACTCTCTATCATTCTTCCTCCTTCTCCTCCCTTTTGTTTTTCTATCTTATTTTCTCTCTTTTTGCCTTCCTACAAAGAATAACACAAAGAGAGAGAATAACTTTTTTTAATTTTTTTATTGTTACATTAATCACCATACATTACATCATTAGTTTTTGATGTAGTGTTCCATGATTCATTGTTTGTGCATA
>NW_027801819.1:0-283 GCF_054177405.1 Leptonychotes weddellii | reverse complement strand
CCAGCTGAATTCCTGAGAGGAGACAAAATCCAGGTCTCCTACTCCGCAGCCATCTTGCTCCACCCCCTCTCCATAGGATTTAGCTAAGCAATAGTGGTGGTAAAGTGGAGGTGAGGAAGGAGGGGAATTATGTAACATTATGGTTTCATGTGAGTTAAATAAAAGGGTACGTCCCACAGTTGCTCCACACTGGTATCCACTAAAGTGTATAAATCTGTCTGGGCCATTGCATTGTCATCCCTCCACAATGGTCTTCTTGTTCTGTCTTCCTCCCTGGTCTCTG
>NW_027801818.1:0-283 GCF_054177405.1 Leptonychotes weddellii | reverse complement strand
CGTATGTGCTCTGGGGGCCGGGGCCCTCGTGACTGAGTTAGCCCAGAGCTGGGGTTTCCCACGACCCTCCAAAATGGGACAAGCGCCCTCTCACATCCATCGACACCCAGCTGAGCCAGCCAGCACCCAGAAACCATCAGCTGAGTGGATGGAAGGACGGATGGACAGATGAAGGAAGGAAGGAAGGAAGGAAGGAAGGAAGGAAGGAAGGAAGGCTTCAACTCCTGTGGGGGGTCCATCCCCACCATGACCGTGGGCATCACCACCCCAGTCACCACCAATG
>NW_027801817.1:0-3010 GCF_054177405.1 Leptonychotes weddellii | reverse complement strand
AAGATTTTATTTATTTATTTGACAGAGAGAGACACAGCGAGAGAGGGAACACAAGCAGGGGGAGTGGGAGAGGGAGAAGCAGGCTTCCCGCGGAACAGGGAGCCTGATGCGGGGCTCGATCCCAGGACCCTGGGATCATGACCTGAGCCGAAGGCAGACGCTTAACGACTGAGCCACCCAGGCGCCCCGAGCATTTACTTTTTCTTAATTATATCTTTCGTCCAGGTAGTTTACCTTAAGGATAATATTGAAAAAGAAACAAGTGGTTTGCCAATGTCTCGGGCCCTACCCTCTGTCAATAAGTAAATCACCATCCTAGGTTTACCATTACAGTTAAATAAAATATTTGGAAGAAGAGAATGAATGTTTCCTGCTTTTATTTTCAAAAGTTTTCGCAAATACCGTAATCTCATAATTTTTTATTTTATATTTAACAGGCTATCAATTGTCACATGATTTTGGGCAAGATAATTAAACCTCTTTGAGCCCATCATTTCTCATTCCTAACAGGGAAAAATGATAACAGCTGCTATATTACTTCACAGGATTGTCAGACTCAGATGGAATAATATAAATGGAATTTGTACAAGTGTTGGTTGTTACACTGTTAGTTGGGAAATATCTGCCTGTGTTTTACTCAGCCAGATTGGCCACATAGTTGATACATTGCACCAAAGTAGAGGCTAGGTTCATCTTCCCTGCCTATTTGTATTTGGGGTTTATTTCTTCATCAATTTGTGCAAAACAAGTTTGGCTTATTTTAATAGTATGAACGGGGTGTAGGGAGTAAATGACTATAGCGCAAACCTCTGCGTTAGTGCTCTCATAATCTTTTTTTTTGGAAGATTTTATTTATTTATTTGACAGAGAGCACAAGCAGGGGGAGCTGCAGGCAGAGGGAGAAGCAGGCTCCCCACTGAGCAGGGAGCCCAATGTGGGGCTCCATCCCAGGACCCTAGAATCATGATCTGAGCCAAAGGCAGTTGCTTAACCAACTGAGCCACCCAGGCTCCCTGAGTGCTCTCATATCTTTAAGGATACACTAGGAACTTGGAATTACCAAATTTTTTTTGACAAAATGCTTTTTTTTTTTTTTAAAGATTTTATTTATTTCGGATATAGAGAGTGCAAGAGAAGTACATGCATGGGGGAGGGGCAGAGGGAGAGAGAGTCTCAAGCAGACTCCCTGCTGAGCACAGAGCCCGGATCTAAGGACTCTGAGATCATGCCCTGAATCGAAATCAAGAGTTGGGACGCTTAACTGACTGATCCACCCAGGCACCCCAACAATATGCTTTCTTTTCATGTCCTACAAGTTCTTTGCTTGAGAGAGAACGTAGGTATATTTTGTGGAGACTAAAGCTGGCCCTTTTTCCTTTTTTTATAAGCAGTAAAACTTCAAGTGTGATAAAGAAGGAAATGGAACACTTTTCCTGCTTAAAACTCTAATTGAAGGCCTTAATTCTATACTCTCTCTATGGAATGTGTGTGTGTAGGTGGGGCTAGGTACCCAAGGTAAGCATTCAGGAGAGGGGAAAAGAAAGAGAAGAATCAAAATATGTAAGGGAGACACTGGGATATTCACACTGTCTCAGATGTGAAATTAAAGGTCCCCAGAAATTTTACTTTCTTTCTTCCCTCAAACTCCCACTTGGTAAATCCGGATTTTTTTCTAAGAAATTTATGGTAGTCTTAGGCTGAAGTCATTTTGAAGTAACTCCCCCCCCATTTTAATAGAAATATACAGGCAAAATTTATGTTGGCTGTTTCATCCTGTTTTTCATCGAAATCATTACAGTTGTTGCATGCCTAAATGATGGAACAAATATTTACTTGTATCAACAGAGATCTACATTGAACAGAATAAAGTTCTGGGGGAAAAATGTGACACTGCTTTGGAAACATGAAAAATATTAATAGAATATAAATATCTGAAGAGTGGCAATGATAGGAAACATAAAAACTAACTTTGATGTATAATATAGATGATGAAGAACTGTGATTTGTCTGTGTTATGTTGAGACATTATGCTGCAAAACGAGTTTTGGCTGAGATGCCTGTGGTTTTTCCTTCATTAACGTAAGCAATTTCCATACTGCCAAATTTTTCTTACAAAAGAATATGAAAATCTCATTGGTTTCCCACCTGTACTACTTGCCAGTTTTAATCTATAGTAATTTCTAGGGCTAAGTTTAACAAAAGAGTCTTTACTGAAGTGTTTAAAAATGTAAACCTTTATTCCTATCCCTATCTAAACATGTGATTTGATCATATATTTATATACCTATATTTCATAAACATTTATCGGTCTTCGAGGGGTGGGAGGGAGGTATTCTTAATCTAAACTGAGTTTTTTGAGGCAGAGTAAAAAATGGCTTGTTGGTTGTCAATGACAGTATTTATAGTTTGCTATATTGCAGACATTTTTTTCATTTATTGAGATAGGATTAACTTTGTTTCCTGTCTGTACTGGAGCCTGGGACAGATCAGAAACTTTGGGATATGTAATTTGAGTAGGCGAATTATTCTCTAGTCAGGGCATGCAAAATCTTAGTTGCTTCTGACTCTCTAATAAAATGATGGTGGTGTGGCAAACACAGAAGCAGTTCTCTTATTATCTGTACTAAGTAATAGTCATTTCTTCACCTTCAGTTTAGGAAAGAGTGTGTAAAGAGAGGTCAAAAAAATGTAAGAAACCTATTGTAATAATAATAAAAAAATCCCCAAACAGCATCTTTCCATATAACTACACCTCTGAAGTTTACACATTAACCTTATCATCAGTCCGGTACAGTACAGAGGGAAAAAAAGATAAATCCTCCATGATTTTAAAATGCATCTGTTTCACTGGAGACTTTTTTTCCTTTTATTTATTTTTTATTCTTATGCTAATCCCCATACATTACATCATTAGTTTTAGATGAAGTGTTCCATGATTCATTGTTTGTGCATAACACCCAGTGCTCCATGCAGAACGTGCCCTCCTCAATACCCACCACCAGGCTAACCC
>NW_027801816.1:0-283 GCF_054177405.1 Leptonychotes weddellii | reverse complement strand
AGTCTGCTTCTCCCTCTGACCCTCCCCCCTCTCATGTGCTTGCTCTCTCTCAAATAAATAAATAAAATCTTTAAAAAAAAAAAAAAATTTAAGGCCCATCATTAACTCTCTTTCCCTTGCAAATGGAATTTCAGCTGAGATGTAGATGAGGCAAACCACATGACAAATCCATTATTTCTCTGTGAAAGAGCAGGTATCTGGATGGGCCTCTTACCACTTCCTTGCAAATAGGTCTCCAGTGGGGCCATAGTGGAACTAGACTTAGGTAGCCTTTGTCAACTGG
>NW_027801815.1:0-283 GCF_054177405.1 Leptonychotes weddellii | reverse complement strand
CTCCCTCTCCCACTCCCCCTGCTTGTGTTCCTACTCTCGCTATCTCTCTGTCAAATAAATAAATAAAATCTTTAAAAAAAAAAAAAAATCTTCATTTTTTTAATTTTAATTTTTTAAAGATTTTATTTATTTGAGAGAGTGTGAGCGCATACAAGATTTGGGGAGGGCAGAGGGAGAAGTGGACTCCCCACTGAGCAGAGAGCCCCACTTGGGGCTCGATCCCAGGACCCTTGGGACTATGACCCAAGTCAAAAGCTGACGCTTAACCGACTGAGCCACCCAG
>NW_027801814.1:0-283 GCF_054177405.1 Leptonychotes weddellii | reverse complement strand
CCCCAAGGGTCCTGAGACCACACTGTCCCACGAGGGTTCCACCCCCCGCTTAGCCACTGGAGCTACGTCCCTCAGCAGAGCTGACTTCTAAAAGTTCCAATTTTGTGCTCCACTGCTCTATCACTTGCCGGTAGTGACTGATGGAGGCTCCCTCCCCCCGGGGTTTATCTTCCCGAATATCGCCTTGGATTCACTTCTCCGCATGTCCTACCTTCCAGAAAGTGGTTGCTTTTCTGTTCAGAGAGTTGCTGCTATTCTTTTCTTCAATCTCCTGTTGAGTTCG
>NW_027801813.1:0-283 GCF_054177405.1 Leptonychotes weddellii | reverse complement strand
TTGGGGGGGCGGGGGTTGGGCACAGGAAGAGAGAGAGAATCCCAAGCAGATTCCCCTGCTGAGCATGGAGCCTGATGCGGGGCTGGATCCCACGATCCCAAGACCATGACCTGAGCTGAAATCAAGAGTCAGGCGCCCAACTGATGAGCCTCCCAGGCGCCCCTCCACATCCCTAATTATTAACCCATCTGCTGGATTGCTCGAGTGTCTTAAAAAGATTAGCTCTGCCTCCAGTTTCATCCTGCACAAAACCATCCCCCAGGAAATCACCACCATGATTTCC
>NW_027801812.1:0-283 GCF_054177405.1 Leptonychotes weddellii | reverse complement strand
CTTGGTTTAGAAAAGAATGAATTAGGCATCCTACCAGACCAGGGTTCTCATGTTACACTTCCATTAATATAGCAAGGCGCTTCCCTGGTCTGAGACTTCCTTTCTTCAGCTGTAGAGTAGTACTGATCTTGAGGACTAAGTGAAGTTAAACGAGAAAAGTGTTTCCAGAGGCTAGGAACCATTTCTTTATCTCTTATGCCCAGAGCTTGATCCAGTGTTAGCACCTACTAAGGGCTTAATAAGTGTTAGCCTCTTCCCTCTCACTTTCCCATTTCTCCCCATA
>NW_027801811.1:0-283 GCF_054177405.1 Leptonychotes weddellii | reverse complement strand
ACCCTTCAACCTGATCCTGCTTTCTGTTTCCTTTTAGCCACAGCTACTATTATATCACATTGGATGGAAATCAGAACAAAGCCTCTCTTGCACGTTTTTCTGCAAAACCTAGAGATTTCATTTCAGTTTTGCTTTCTACTTGTGATGTGCTGTTCTGTAGGGAAACCTTTAAGCTGAGACCACAACCGAACAGAAAGCTCTTGTGTGAGGAAACGACAGACGTTGGCGAGGATGCGGAGAAAGGGGAACCCTCCTACACTGTTGGTGGGATTGCGAGCTGGTA
>NW_027801810.1:0-283 GCF_054177405.1 Leptonychotes weddellii | reverse complement strand
CTTTATGAGTCTAATATAACTTTGACACAAAAACCAGACAAGAAAAATAAAAGAAAAATTATTAGCCAATATAATTTATGAACATATATAATGTTAACAAAATATTAGCAAAACAAAATCAGCAATCCATGAAAAACATAATACATCACAGCGAAATGGGTTTCCTCAGGAATACTTGACTTGTTTAATGTTAAAAAAACTACAAATGTAATTAACCAAATTATATAAATAAATCAAGAAATATTATTATCTTAGACGCAGAAACAGTATTTGATAAAATTTA
>NW_027801809.1:0-283 GCF_054177405.1 Leptonychotes weddellii | reverse complement strand
GGGCGCCTGGGTGGCTCAGATGGTTAAGTGTCTGCCTTCGGCTCAGGTCATGATCTCAGGGTCCTGAGATCGAGTCCCGTGTCGGGTTCCCTGCTCAGTGCAGAGCCTGCTTCTCCCTCTCCCTCTGCCACTCCCTCTGCTTGTGCTCTTCTGTCTATCTCTCTGTCAAATAAATAAATAAAATCTTTAAAAAAAAAAAAACAATTCTGATTCAATCAAGACAAGAACATGAATTTATATTCTATTGGGGTGAGACAGACAATAAACACATAAACATAGATAT
>NW_027801808.1:0-283 GCF_054177405.1 Leptonychotes weddellii | reverse complement strand
AACCTCAGGTGAGTTCATCTTTGTAATGTCTGTGGCTTGCTTTCTTCCTTGCCATCTCCCGGCTCCTTCCCCCCCACCTCCAACGGAAATAGGACTCCCTACGAGAAACTGCATCTCCTACGTGCCATCTGCCATAAACCAGCTACACACCTTCAGTTCCTTGTCGACTGTATTAATATCCAAACAGACAGGACTTGGCGTTCTGCTCTCTCTCCAGTTGTCCACACACCTGTGCTCCAGAGATTTAGCCATTCGCGATGAGCAGCATATCAGCAGAAACTGT
>NW_027801807.1:0-283 GCF_054177405.1 Leptonychotes weddellii | reverse complement strand
AAAGAAAGAAAGAAAGAAAGAAAGAAAGAAAGAAAGAAAGGAGAGAGGGAGGGAGGGAAGGAACGGAGGAAGGGAAGAAGGGAAGAAGGGAAGAAGGGAGGAAGGGAGGAATGCTTCCTCCCCGACTCCATAACACATTTTGTCTCCTGGACACAGAGCGGGGCTGCTTATGTTCCAAGTTTCAGAGTCCCTAGGAAAAGTGTTTCACCTTAGTCTGCTTTGCTTCCCTCCAAAGGGCCCAACCTCAGCCAATGAGATCTTCCTGAAAATAGAGAGCATTCAG
>NW_027801806.1:0-3011 GCF_054177405.1 Leptonychotes weddellii | reverse complement strand
TAGGTGTAACATTTTACACTTGCACTAGTAGTGTGTGTTCTAGTTGCTCTACATCCTTGTTGGCACTTGATATTATCTCTCTTTTTATTTCTTTTTAATATTAGTTACACTAGAGAGTGTATACTGGTATCTCATGGTGGTTTTTTTTTTTTTTTAAGATTTTATTTATTTATTTGTCAGAGAGAGAGCACAAGCAGGGAGCAGCAGACAGAGGGAGAAGGAGAAGCAGGCTCCCCGATGAGCAGGGAGCCCAGTGCGGGACTCGATCCCAGGACCCTGGGATCATGACCTGAGCCGAAGGCAGATGCTTAACGACTGAGCCACCCAGGCGTCCCTTGACTTACATTTTAAATAATCACTCTAACTACTGTGTTGAGAATAGACTGCAGGGGCTGGATTTGAGAGTGGAAGCAAAGAGACCAGTTAAAGAGGCTCTTGTAGTCATCCTAGCAAGAGACTAGTGGGTTGGACCAGGGAAGTATTGGCATGAGCAATTGTCAGATTCTTGATATTTTGATGGTAGAGCCAATAGGATTTGCTCATGGATTGAGTATAGCATGTAAGACAAGAGGAGTAAAATTGCTTCAACCAAGGTTTTTGGTCATAAGCAACTGGCAAGATCGAGGTAGTAATTACTAGAATGTAGAATTTTTTTTTTTCTAAAGATTTTATTTATTTATTTGACAGAGAGATAGAGAGAGAGAACAGGTAGGCAGAGGGGCAGGCAGAGGCAGAGGGAGAGGGAGAAATAGGAGGGGCTCTATCCCAGGACCCTGTGATCATGACCTGAGCCGAAGGCAGCCGCTTAACCGACTGAGCCACCCAGGCACCCCTGGAATGTAGAATTCTGAGAGAAGAGCAGGTTTTGGTGGTAGGTGTTTATCAGGAACTTGGTTTTGGACTTGTGAAGCTTGAGAGACCTGTAAGACATCCAAGTGGAGATAGGGAATAGGGCAGTGAGATAGGATGAGTGGAGTGGAGGGCAGAGTCAGCACTGGAGGTAGGAATTTGAAAACTATTAGTGTGTACGTAGTATTTAAGAATGACACTTTTTTTTTAAAGATTTTTTATTTATTCATTTGAGAGAGAGTGCCCGAGTTTGGGGCGTGGTGACAGGGCAGAGGGAGAGTGAGAAGCAGGCTCCCGCTGAGCAGGGAACCCGATGTGGGGCTCGATCCCAGGACCCTGGGATCATGACCTGAGCCGAAGGCAGCTGCTTAACTGGCTGAGCCACCCAGTCGCCCCTAAAACTGACACTTCATGCAGTCATTGAGGCAATAAATATAGATAAAGAGGAAGAAGAACTAGCAGTGACTGAAAATTAATGACCAGTGAGGAAGAAAGAAAACCAGGAACCTCTGGTGTCCTATAAGTCAAATGAAGAAAGGTTTCAGGGAGGAGGAGCAGGGGCGTTCTGGGGTTCCGAGCAGGAAAATGGTATATAGAATTAACAAGAGTGATTATCTCTTTTCACTCTTGTTCACAAAATTCTTCTCCAAAGGACTGAAGATTATGAACAGATACATACCAATTAAAAGAGTACAAGAACAGAATATTACATCATTGTGCTCAAAATCAGAATGGGTTGACAAAGCATGCTTGATAAGCCAGCTTTCTCTAAGCTAATAAAATAAATTCTGCCCTTCCCTCCTTCTCCACTCCTCCCTCTTCTCCCTTTCTTCTCCTCTTCTCTCCCCCTTCTTCCCTTCTCTCCTGTTCCCTCCCTGCTTGTGAGGTTATCTTCATAAAAATTTCTGTGATAAGATTATTCAAATAGAGGAACCCAAGCTCCATGTTAGCAATTGGAATGGAGATTGTAAATGGACCTTATAAAGCTTGTAATTTTTTCTTTCTCTAAGATGAAACAATAGGTAAAGCTCACCAGATGTCAGTGGCTTTGTATTTATTTTAAATTTAGTGTAATTGGCCCTCTACCTTAATTTCCATTTACCGTCCCTTACTTGTTAGAAACTTTTCTGCATCTCCCTCCTATTTCAGCAAAAGGATTGTAAATTCGTTTTGCATTGTTGTTAAGGAGGCTTTTCTTTTGTGTGTGCTTATCCACCCAAACAGATGCCATTCTGATTTTATTTAAAAATAGTAATGACGAATGCCTTATGAAAATTCAAAAGTCATAGATTTTCAGGATTTGGAACTACTATAAAGAATCCTACATTTTAGAGCATCACATTCTCGCCAGCAGGTACATCTGGTGATGGTGGAAAGGGAACATGTCTGTGTATCCTGTACTGTTTTTTTTTTTTTTGGTCTGTTCCTGACCCTTCATTCTGAATTTTCATGTATTTTACAGGTGTGAAAAGGACAACATGAACTTTACCCCAGTGCATACCCCCATCTGCAGAAAGTAAGACATTTGCTTATTTTCAAGTGGTTAAAGAATCAAGCCTTCTGTAGCCATAAGTGCAAGTTAGCTTAGGAACTAGAAAGGTTTTAGAAGTGTTTCCAAACTCTGGATTTGAACTATATTAGGCCTTATTTCTCTATTCTTATTATGTGCAATTCGGATTTAAAACTAGGACATATTAAGTGTTAATACCCGAATCCAGGCAGTTTGAATGGGCCTGGTATAGTGCCCGTGGATCCTGGATTACAGAGGAAACAACCAACCAGCATGCAAACAGGGGACTTTTAATTCTGGTTATGCCATCAACTTCCCGCATGACAGACATCCTCATCCTCATTGCCACAACTCTCAACTGCAAAATCTCAGCAGTACCTCTTAGTTCATCTACTGATCTATTTCCCAGAGTAGTTATAATGCAACTCCCTTTGAAGACATGAAACATTAAGTAAAAGAACATTTCTGTCACGAGCTTTTAGTGATTGAGAAAATGCTAGGGGTTTTTCCTTCATGCTAGCTGAAAGTAAATTTTAATATCTCTTCTATACATGCCTACTTATTAAAGGTGCTGACCATCTCCTTTGTTAACTACAGCTCTGGCATCCAGTATAAAGTTTCTCCACACTGTCTATTTTGTTATGTTGTAAAT
>NW_027801805.1:0-283 GCF_054177405.1 Leptonychotes weddellii | reverse complement strand
AGGGGCGCCTGGGTGGCTCAGTTGGTTAAGCGACTGCCTTCGGCTCAGGTCATGATCCTGGAGTCCCGGGATCGAGTCCCGCACCGGGCTCCCTGCTCGGCGGGGGGTCTGCTTCTCCCTCTGCCCTCTTCCCTCTCGTGCTCTCTGTCTCTCATTCTCTCTCTCAAATAAATAAATAAAATCTTTAAAAAAAAAAAAAGAAATGGAGATTTACACAGTCTCAAAATACCTCCTCACAAAATATTTATTAATTACAGAAGAGAGAATAGTAAGTTTACAGTGA
>NW_027801804.1:0-283 GCF_054177405.1 Leptonychotes weddellii | reverse complement strand
TTCACAGATGGCTTTTATGCTATTGAGGTATGTACCCTCTATCCCTACACTCTGAAGAGTTTTAATCAAGAAACGTTGCTGTTCTTTGTCAAATGCTTTTTCTGCATCTATTGAGAATATCATATGGTTCTTGTTCTTTCTTTTATTAATGTATCACATTGATTTGCGGATGTTGAACCAACCTTGCAGCTCAGTATCCCACTTGGTCATGGTGAATAATCCTTTTAATGTACTGTTGGATCCTATTGGCTAGTATTTTAGTGAGAATTTTTGCATCCATGTT
>NW_027801803.1:0-283 GCF_054177405.1 Leptonychotes weddellii | reverse complement strand
AACTTAGGGGCGCCTGGGTGGCTCTGTCGTTAAGCGTCTGCCTTCGGCTCAGGTCATGATCCCAGAGTCCTGGAATCGAGCCCCGCATCGGGCTCCCTGCTCCACGGGGAGCCTGCTTCTCCCTCTCCCACACCCCATACTTGTGTTCCCTCTCTCACTGTGTCTCTCTCTGTCAAATAAATAAATAAAATCTTTAAAAAAAAAAGAATTCATGCAACTTAACAATAAAACATAAACAACCGGATTTAAAAATGGACAGAAAATCTGAATAGACAGGTTTACA
>NW_027801802.1:0-283 GCF_054177405.1 Leptonychotes weddellii | reverse complement strand
CATTCTGTTCTCACAATAAGCGTGGTGAGACTCAGACTATAAATATTACATTGGAAACTACATAAGAAACTCAGGTGCCCTTTTGATTTATGGTCCAGTGCATTTATTATCTTTCACCAATCGTTGATCATAAGTGGCTTCTATTTTTTAAAATGAGGGATATCAGTCGGCGGAGCAAGATGGCGGAGGAGTAGGAGACCTGGATTTCGTCTCCTCTCAGGAATTCAGCTGGATAGGGATCAAACCATTCTGAACACCTACAAACTCAACAGGAGATCGAAGA
>NW_027801801.1:0-283 GCF_054177405.1 Leptonychotes weddellii | reverse complement strand
GAAACAGTCAACAAAACCAAAAGACAACCGACAGAATGGGAGAAGATATTTGCAAATGGCATATCAGATAAAGGGCTAGTATCCAAAATCTATCTGTCTCTGTCCCTTCCTCTCTCTCTTTCCAGGTGATGGGCCTTGCTGGGAAAAGCACCTGTCCAGAAATCAGGCATTCATGGGTTCCTGTTCTCGATCTGACTGAAATAAGCAGGAAGACCTTGGCTGAACCTCTTTACCTCTGTGGATCTCCATTCTCCGTCTCCCAAATAAAGACGCTGTAGTGAAA
>NW_027801800.1:0-283 GCF_054177405.1 Leptonychotes weddellii | reverse complement strand
TGGGAGCCCTGCTGAGGGGAGCACAACCCAGGACACTGCAATTTATAGCAGCACAGACAGAAATGGAGATACTGTGGCCTGGAAAGCTCACTGAAGCACAGACTGCGATCTCTCTGCTCTGAGGCAGAGGGTTGGAAATGGGTCTCTTCTGGTCTGACTATCAGAAGAGACAAAGAGCCGCCAGAGAACAAAAGCCCCCAAAAAAACGGTTTTCACTGAGCCCATCCCCCACCACAGGGGGCAGGGCAACTCTGCCCAAACAGGGCTGCCTGAGTAACAGCAC
>NW_027801799.1:0-283 GCF_054177405.1 Leptonychotes weddellii | reverse complement strand
CAAGCCAAGGAGAGGGGCCTCAGGAGAAACCAAACCTGCTGACACCTTGATCTTGAACGTCTTGCCTCCAGTACTGTAAGACAATACGGTTTGTGGCTTTATTACAGCTGCCTGGCCAAACAAATACACCTGTGTTGTCTTTCCAGGATTCATTTTTTTTTTAATTTTTTATTGTTATTTTAATCACCATACATTACATATTAGTTTTTGATGTAGTGTTCCATGATTCATTGCTTGTGCATAACACCCAGTGCTCCATGCAGAACGTGCCCTCTTTAATACC
>NW_027801798.1:0-283 GCF_054177405.1 Leptonychotes weddellii | reverse complement strand
GGATGGAAGAAATGAAATGAGTTATAATCCCAATGAAAGGGGGAAAGTTAGAACTATATAAGAGGACTGCCTAGTTATCCTGGAAGAAGACTTTTAACCCGAAAATAAAACTCAACTCCCTTATATATTAGTTTCACAGGGGTTAGAGTGGGAAGTGACCACAAATTGGGTGGATTAACATAACAGAAATTTATCCTCCTCCAGCTCTGGAGACCAGAAGTCTGAGATCCAGGCGGGGCAGGACCACTCAGATCCAGGCGGGGCAGGGCTGCTGAGATCCAGG
>NW_027801797.1:0-283 GCF_054177405.1 Leptonychotes weddellii | reverse complement strand
TTATGCACAAACAATGAATCATGGAACACTACATCAAAAACTAATGATGTAATGTATGGGGATTAAGATAACAATAAAAAAATTAAAAAAAAAAAGAAAGTTACACACCATTTTAAAAGCATCCCAACCGTTATACTATTTTGACAGTCATTCAGTCCACAAGAATGATCTTTCTTACAAAAAAAAAAAAATCGTCATTTGTTTCTGATGCCCATGGGATAGAGCACAATGTTCCTTAAAATCTTTCTTAACTTGACTTATCTACAGTTACAATACATATTTT
>NW_027801796.1:0-283 GCF_054177405.1 Leptonychotes weddellii | reverse complement strand
CTGAGTACAGAGCCTGATGTGGGGCTCAATCCCAAGACCCTGAGATCATGACCTGAGTTAATGTCAGATGTTTAACAGAGCCACCCAGGCGCCCCAAAAACACTTTCCTATTAAAAAAAAATACATTAGGGGCGCCTGGGTGGCTCGGTCGTTAAGCGTCTGCCTTCGGCTCAGGTCATGATCCCAGAGTCCTGGAATCGAGCCCCGCATCGGGCTCCCTGCTCCGCGGGAAGCCTGCTTCTCCCTCTCCCACTCCCCCTGCTTGTGTTCCCTCTCTGGCTGT
>NW_027801795.1:0-3011 GCF_054177405.1 Leptonychotes weddellii | reverse complement strand
TTAGGTGAAAAGAAAAGGAAAGAAAGAAAAAAGAAAAAAAAAAGAAAAAGATAGGGCATCTGGGTGGCTCAGTCATTAAGCGTCTGCTTTCAGCTCAGGTCATGGTCCCAGGGTCCTGGGATCGAGTCCCACATCGGGCTCCCTGCTCAGCAGGAAGCCTGCTTCTCCCTCTCCCACTCCCTCTGCTTGTGTTCCTGCTCTTGCTGTCTCTCTGTCAAATAAATAAATAAAATCTTTAAAAAGAAAAAGATAAAAAAAAGAGCATGATCAAATATGATCAGGCTGGTGCATAGATCAGTGCCACACACTAGATTTTGGGCATATTTTGGCCTGTTAGAAGAAAGTGCTTCCCAAAATTTAAAGAAAGAAAAATTTATATATGTACAAAAATAAGGGTAAATATGATGAAGGGATGGAATATGACTGTAAAGATGAAAATTATAAAAGATTTTATAAAAGGAATTTATGATAAGAAGTTGGTTGAAAAAGAAAGAAGAGGAATTAAAAAAAATGGGAGAGAATGTGATCAGGCAGGAGACTAGAACAAAGCCATTCACTAGAGATTTAGGGTTTTTTTGGTCTGTTAGAAGAAACTGTATCCCAAAATTTTAAAGAGAGAACAACTTATATATTTACCAAAAATAAGGTTAACTACTATGAAGGGATAGAATATGACTCTAAAAATGAAAAATAAAAAAGATTTTTAAAAAAGGGTTTGATAAGATGTTGGTTGAAAAAGGGGAAAAGAAAAATTCAAAAAAAAAAGAAAAAAAATTAAAAAAATTAACTTTGAAAGACTAAAAAATCATAGTAAAAAAGCCATGGATTCTATGTGCAGTATTCCCCTAGCACTGGAGTTCTGCCATTCTCATTGATTGGTAAACTTGGTCTTGGCTGCCTGTTCTCGCTGATCTGGGGGAGGGGCCTGTTGCCGTGGTTCCCAAATGTCTTTGCCAGAGGTGGAATTGCCCCACCCTTGCCATGTCCCGGCTAAGTAATCTGCTTGGGTTTGCTCTCGGGAGCTTTTGTTCCCTGCAAGCTTTCCGCACAGGTTTGGAGGCTGAGAGTGAAAATGGCAGCCTCCCAATCTCCGCACAGAGGAGCCAAGAGCTCGGGGCCCCACTCCTCAGTGAGCCCTCAGAGAAAAGCAGTCAATCACTCTGCTCTCCCTGGTCTCTGGCCACACTTCGTGCTCACCCGGCCTGTGACTGAGCGTTTCTATCTCTGACACCCGACCCCGTGTGGAGCCTCCAAACCCAGCAGATCCCTGCTGTGCGCTCCCGCACCGCTCCTCCTGGGGGAGGAAGCTGCTTCTTGGGTCCCTGCTGGAGGAGCAGTGGCCTGACTGTGCCCCGGATCACGGTTTATGGCAACCCCGAGCTGAGGGCCCATGCCTTGGCTCCGTCTCTGCAGCCGGCTTCCCCACTCAGTTACCTGGGAACTCTGCCACACTCAGGCACCCCTGGCCTTTCTGTGACCCTGAGGGTCCTGAGACCACACTGTCCCAGTGAGGGTTCCACCCCCCGCTTAGCCACTGGAGCGACGTCCCTCAGCGGAGCTGACTTCTTTTTATTTATTTATTTATTTATTTATTTATTTATTTATTTATTTATTTGACAGAGAGAGAGACAGCAAGAGAGGGAACACAAGCAGGGGGAGTGGGAGAGGGAGAAGCAGGCCTCCTGCTGAGCAGGGAGCCCAATGCAGGGCTCGATCCCAGGACCCTGGGATCATGACCTGAGCTGAAGGCAGACGCCTAACGACTGAGCCTCCCAGCCGCCCCCAGCGGAGCTGACTTCTAAATGTTCCAATTTTGTTCTCTGGTCTCTATCACTTGCCAGTAGCGGCTGACGGAGGCCCCCTCCCCCGCCATCTATCTTCCCGAATATTGCCTCGGATTCACTTCTCCGCATGTCCTACCTTCCAGAAAGTGGTCGCTTTTCTGTTCAGAGAGTTGCTGCTCTTCTTTTCTTCAATCTCCTGTTGAGTTCGTAGGTGTTCAGAATGCTTTGATCCCTATCCAGCTGAATTCCTGGGACCGGACGAAATTTAGGTCTCCTACTCCTGGGCCATCTTGCTCCTCCCCCCAAGATCAATCTTGGTTGAGTCAGTGACTTTCCAGCCAAAGCAATTCACTTGGCCATCAATCGACTTTTTGTCTTCCTTATACTCCAAGGAAGGAGTTGAATGTGACAACTTACATGTGGCAGGTAGCCACTAATATTAATGTCATTATTATTTCTACCAGGAGAGAAAATATCAAACTCAATACCTAAGTGGGGCCAAAGGCAGGGGCAACATTCGGGGAATGGTCTGATGTCAAACGGTAATGGGAGAAAGAACAAGGCAGACATTATCTCAGTTATACAATTAGTTATTTCTTAAAAATCGTAGTAGATGCTACAAAGAACAAATCAAGGAACTTTTGTAGTATGTAAGAAGGGGGGAGGATGGTGAGTGGGGGTACAAAAAGTGCCCTTTGACCTAGCATTTAAATGAGTCAGGAGAGGCAAGCAGAGATCAGTTCCTGCGGAGAGCAGGAAGCTGCAAGTTTTATCTGAATGCCAGGAGGGAGCCATTGAAATACTTGAAGCAGAGGGCGCCTGGGTGGCTCAGTTGGTTAAGCGACTGCCTTCGGCTCATGTCATGATCCTGGAGTCCCGGGATCGAGTCCCGCGTCAGGCTCCCTGCTCGGCGGGGAGTCTGCTTCTCCCTCTGACCCTCCTCCCTCTCATGCTCTCTGTCTCTCATTCTCTCTCTCACAAATAAATAAAATCTTAAAAAAAAAAAAAAGAAGAAATACTTGAAGCAGAGCAGACCAAACTTCAAGGATCACACTGGCTTCAGGGAGAAAAATGTGTCAGAAGTGGTCAAGATCCGATGAGCATTTTTTCATATGTCTGTTGGTCATTTGTGTGTCTTTGCTCAACATCGCTCAGCATCAGGGAAATCCAAATCAAAACCATAATGAGATACCACCTCACACCTGTCAGAATGGCTAAAATTAACAA
>NW_027801794.1:0-283 GCF_054177405.1 Leptonychotes weddellii | reverse complement strand
ATAAATCAGTCAGAGAAAGACAAATAAGATGTGATTTCCCTCATATATGGAACCTAAGAAACAAAACAGACAAAGAAAAACAGACTCTTAACTATAGAGAACAAATTGATAGTTACCAGAGGGGAGGCGGGTGAGCGGATGGGTGAAATAGATGATGGGGATTAGGAGTATATTTATCGAGGGGGCGGAGCAAGATGGCGGAGGAGTAGGAGACCTGGATTTCATCTCCTCTCAGGAATTCAGCTGGATAGGGATCAAACCATTCTGAACACCTACAAACTCA
>NW_027801793.1:0-283 GCF_054177405.1 Leptonychotes weddellii | reverse complement strand
CTTAAGGAAGCAGTGAAAAGAAAGATGTTAATTGAAGATGAAGTAGAGTAGCAAACAGGTAGAAACCGCCCAAACGTGCAGCAGATGGAGGAATGCTTATGAAGCTTCGAATCCATGAAATAGCGCCTATCTGTATGAACCGTATGTTGTGTAGACAGCACAGCAAACGGTGAAAATGCTATTACTGGGGTGTTCTGTGAAGGAGGCTGAGTCTGGCGCTGCAGACAAGATGTAGATGTGAAGACACAGTCCCCACGGTGTGCCTCGGTAGCCTGTGTGGGGA
>NW_027801792.1:0-283 GCF_054177405.1 Leptonychotes weddellii | reverse complement strand
TGGGTGTTATGCACAAACAATGAATCATGGAACACTTCATCTAGAACTAATGATGTATGGGGATTAACATAAGAATAAAAAAATAAATAAATAAATAAAAAAGAATGCGTCTGTGTATCCAGGCAAAACCCAGAGAATGGTGGGCTATCCAGTCTGGGGGAAGCTAGGGACACAAGTGAGAGCCACAGAGAACCATTGGGTCCATTAGGAGCCAGCCATCTAATTTTGGGCCTCCTTGAACTGCAGTCGGGACTGCAAGGGCTATTCGGTTTTGGAGAGCCAT
>NW_027801791.1:0-283 GCF_054177405.1 Leptonychotes weddellii | reverse complement strand
GGAAGTGCTGATGGCGCTTTGGGGAAAACATGGTAGGAAGGAGAGCTGTACCCTGGGCCATGGTGGGGGACCGTGGTATAGACGTCTAAGGATGACAGTGACAGGTGTCCCCGGGGATGGTACCGCAGGACAAAGATGTGGGCTGGAAATGTGGAAGGCCAGCTCGAGGACAATGAATCTTCCTGCTGCGCTGTGTTAGTGCTGAGCCGGGGTGGGCACTGCCCCTGGGAAGCTTGATGAGCCCGATGAAGGCGAGTGGGGCATGAGAGCCTTGAAAGAAGGT
>NW_027801790.1:0-283 GCF_054177405.1 Leptonychotes weddellii | reverse complement strand
GATGTAGGTTTGGGGGTTCACTAACCAGGTAAAAAATGTCAACCAGCTCCAGCTGAAAGCAAAGGGAACATGGAATTAGTGGTTGAAACAGAGTTTTTTAAAGACCAATGTGGCCTCATAACCAGTTACAGAAATGATGGCTAAAGCAGCAACAGATATTTTCTTTCTGTATGATCATGTACACATGCATACATTAAGCATGATCTCATCTATTTCTCTCCCATATTATTTTTTGGTGGTGAAAAACTAAAACTTAATTTTTCTATAATATAATGTTAACATT
>NW_027801789.1:0-283 GCF_054177405.1 Leptonychotes weddellii | reverse complement strand
CAATTTGAGAAGTATTGCCTTCTTAACAGTAAGTCTTCCAGTTCAAGAACATGAGGTTTTTTTTCATTTATTTAGATGTTCTTCAATTTTTTTCAGTAATATATTATACTTTAATTTTCAGTGTAGAAATCTTGAACTTCCTTTTAAAAATGTATTCCTAAGCAAATCTTTTTTTTTTTTTTTTTCCAATTTTTTTTTTTATTCTTATGTTAATCCCCATACATTACATCATTAGTTCTAGATGAAGTGTTCCATGATTCATTGTTCGTGCACAACACCCAGT
>NW_027801788.1:0-283 GCF_054177405.1 Leptonychotes weddellii | reverse complement strand
TTTCATTAAGCTTGACGGACTAGCAGGGATGCTGACTGAACAGCTCCGGAGACTCACCATACAAGTTCAGGAAGCAAGACACAGTAGGGACGATGAAGCTGTCAAAAAGGCAGTGAATGAGTATGATGACACTCTGGAGAAGTATATTCCCGTGTTGATGGCCCAGGCAAAGATCTACTGGAACCTGGAGAATTATCCAGTGGTGGAAAAGATCTTCCGCAAATCTGTGGAATTCTGTAATGACCATGATGTGTGGAAGCTGAATGTGGCTCACGTCCTGTTC
>NW_027801787.1:0-283 GCF_054177405.1 Leptonychotes weddellii | reverse complement strand
GGTGTTCAGTGTGTCCCCCACCTGGGCACAGGGCTAAGGGGGTGAGAGCAGACCCTGGAGCCCCACCCCTCGCCTCCCGACAGTTAATCCCTCTGGGCTCTGCTAGGGTGGAGGGTGGGAGAGTCACGGGGCAGGGAAGAGGGGTGAGCAGCCCAGAACCTATCCCTTCGAGTCCAATCTGGGTCTGGAGGTGACAGGACGCAGGACCCCGTGAGCCGAGTCCCTGTGCACGCTCCACGGTCCCCTTGCACTTCACATACAGACACAAACTCCAAGGTCGAAT
>NW_027801786.1:0-283 GCF_054177405.1 Leptonychotes weddellii | reverse complement strand
AGCTTCCCACCCTAGCAAAAAGAAAAAATGTAACTTGAAAAGTTTTATAAGAATGACTCAAGGGGGAAAATGATTATAAAATGCATGTGCAATAAAGTAATTTTTTTTAAAAATCTGCATAAAAATAAGGCAAACTCATTTTTTTCACACCAGGCTCCTTTCCCACTCTTCTTATGTTTATTCATGTCATCCACGACCTGAGTCTTAGTAAGAGGATTTTACTTTTATCAGCATTCAGAAATAATATTTTAAGAGAACCCTAGGAGCTATACAACCTACGTCC
>NW_027801785.1:0-283 GCF_054177405.1 Leptonychotes weddellii | reverse complement strand
CTTTGACTGAAAGGTGTTAGAGCATAAATGCTTCTAACTATTCCCAGAATTATTTAAAATGCCCTCATTTAGGGTCAATAAAGCAAAACTTTTATCTATTTTACTATGAAAATATATTTCAGTTGGAAATCTCTAAGTTCTTGCTGGAAATCTGGGTGTTTCATGCCTAAACAGCAAAAGGACCTGGCATTTTTTTTTTTATTCTTATGTTAATCCCCATACGTTACATCATTAGTTCTAGATGAAGTGTTCCATGATTCATTGTTCGTGCACAACACCCAGT
>NW_027801784.1:0-3011 GCF_054177405.1 Leptonychotes weddellii | reverse complement strand
CCTAGCAACAGCAATCAGACAACAAAAAGAAATAAAAGGTATTCAAATTGGCAAAGAAGAAGTCAAACTCTCTCTTTTCGCAGACGACATGATACTTTATGTGGAAAACCCAAAAGACTTCACCCCCAAATTACTAGATCTCATACAGCAATTCAGTAATGTGGCAGGGTTAGCAATTCTATAGCAACAAAATAACACAGAAGACTGACATTAAAATAGATATCAAGGTCTCCTGACACGTGCAACAATCATTTTGATTGTTTGCATTATATTTTAGTTCACGTGTTTTTTTAAAAAAGAAACACTCTACAACTTTGTTTTTTCCATAACTATGGCTGTAATTTTCTTCAGCAAGTTTCCTTTGTTCCTACAGCAAAGCATGTGTGTTGGTACATTGTTTCCTTCCCCTTCTGTATTACTCACTTCTCTTGCCCTCTGGTTCACTTGTCTGCCTAATTTCCTTTCTCACTTCACTTCCCCTTCTTCCACTTCTTTGTCATTGTACAAATACCGAAGTCTATGAATAATTGAGTCACTGTTTGCTAAGTGACTACATATTTGGAAGAAAAGCAAAAGAATATATTTTTAAAACGAGCTACTTCGAAGTACTTTTTATATGGCTCTATCATCTTCAAATTGACATTAAAATAATAAGCAACTAAGATGGGATTTTTAACTTGTACTAACATTGATAATAAATAATATCATAATATAAATATTCAAAAAACTCTTCTGGTGAAGGGAAAATAGCTGGACACAAACTGAAACATACTTCAGAAAAATAAACTGAAATACTGATCAGCCCACTTTGCCATTCAGATTTAACACAATCAGCTACTTCTAAATAGGAAATTCTCACATAGAACTCAAGGATTACAAATGAGATATCAGGTCAGGTCAACAAAAAAAACACTTCAAAATAAAAAATTAGAGGACACCTAGGTAAAACATTAAGGCACTCATATTTTTTCTTAATCAGAATGGATTTACCAATGACAACTAAGTCAAAATCACCAAAATCCATTGTAAAGTAAAGCTACAACAGGCCAATATTAACACTTCCCCATGGAAATCTGAATTTGTTTCAAAAAGCAGGACAAGCTGTGATTAACTGTGTCCTATAGCAAAACAGTAAATAACATTTTTAAGGCAACAGTATCTCTGACAAGTCATAAGGAGACATTAAGTTTAAACACTAGTTAAATATCATCACAAGAATTTTGTGTTGTACAATTAAAGACATCATCGAATCCACTGTTCTTCAAAATGTGGTGCATTGATACTAGAATCACTTAGGCAACTTGTTAAAAATTCATATTTTTAACTCAAGGACTTAACCCAAACCCACTGCATCAGACTCTCAGGGAAGGGAGCTCAGGAATCTGCACTATCAACAAGTATCCCAAGTGATTGTTACATTAAAGAGTAAGAACAGCTAATATGGGTGAATCTTCTCAAATTGCCAGTAAGCAGCGGACATGTGAGGTTAAGCCACGTTTGCAACATTACTATTGTTACTATTGTTAACATTACTCCTGAAACACCCCACTTGTTAGGGACGACGGGAAACTAACATGCTGATCCTGGTACCCTCAGGCCAGTGCTCTCTATGCTTCCCCATGCTGCCGATTAGACTTATTAGGATTCAGAGTGCAAGGACAATTTAGAGGAAGACAACAGAAATCTAAGCTACAGTTAGAAAGTTTCTGGATTTACCAAGTGTTTCCTATTTGATCTGCTTCCTGCTTCGGACCTGCTCTTTCCATATGGAAAAAACATAAATGGTATGTATGCTCAGAGAGGAAATCAGCACAGATATTTGGCATCGCTACATCATTGCATTTGAGGATTCATTCCACCATGGTGAATCTTAATTTTTGAGGCCCCAAGTGAGTAATAGCACAGTACATTTGCCAAACTTCAAGTCAAGAATTTCAGCAGTTCAGAAGGCTGGGGGATAGGGTAGGAAGGAACATTCAAACTAAAATATAATTTATGGTTTGAAAAATGCTCACAGATGCATCCAGAAGTGTTTGTTCCCTCATTGCTTCCTCCTGTCTCTGAGATTTCAGCTCTTGCTGGAGCCTTTCATTTTCAAGCACAACTACTTGTACCCTATTTTTCATTCCAGAGAGTTCCTCCTGTAAAAAGCAGAAACAAAAATACCAACTACAGTAAGCATTTTTAAGCAGTGTTAATCACTCATTACTAGATGACCCAACATGATACAAAGCATGGAAAACATGCTCTCTATTCATTTTCTGAAATATTGTAATTTTACTTAGACAAATGAAGCAACTCAAACATTAGCTAACAAACAAAAAGAAGCATGGGGGATATAGTAAAGAGCCTGCTAATGGCCATATCACAGAAATGTGTGGTTTCTGACAGTTTTTTTGTAGGCTTCCAGAAAGACTTTAATTAAAGGGGTTATCTAAAAAATTTTTAAGAATAAGGTAGACTTTTAAACAATAAGGTGAGATATATTATTACTCCTGCTCAAATGCTGACAACTTGTTGAACCTAACAGAGGATTAAAAGGATAACAGAGGACTCTGAGATAGGCATGGAAAGTTAGAATAGTTATCCACTGACTGGTAGCCAGATGGAGGGAAATTATGAGTGAGATAGTTTGGTGGAGAGTTCTCAAAGAGTGCTTGTCTGTCCTTGCAGGCATAAGATAACGGAATACAATAAGTAACAATTAGAATAGCTATTGGGTGGTGTCTCACTCTCTGAAAAAAGGTAAAAAATATCAATACATTGACGGCACAATACTTCATTACCAGTGTAATAAAAAATTATTAAGCAATATATGCAAGTTCCATTTCAATTATTTCATTCAGAAAAAAGCCAAAACCCAAGTCTATAATTGAAAGCTTTAATCCCCATACATTACATCATTAGTTTTAGATGAAGTGTTCCATGATTCATTGTTTGTGCATAACACCCAGTGCTCCATGCAGAATGTGCCCTCCTCAATACCCACCACCAGGCTAACCCATCCTCCC
>NW_027801783.1:0-13675 GCF_054177405.1 Leptonychotes weddellii | reverse complement strand
GCCTGGTGATGGGTATTAAGGAGGGCATGTACTGCATGAAGCACTGGGTGTTATACGAAAACAATGGATCATGGATCACCACATCCAAAACCAATGATGGGGCGCCTGGGTGGCTCAGTTGGTTAAGCAACTGCCTTCGGCTCAGGTCATGATCCCAGAGTCCTGGGATCGAGCCCCGCATCGGGCTCCCCCTTCTCTGTGGGGAGCCTGCTTCTCTCTCTGCCTCTGCCTGCCACTCCCCCTGCTTGTGCTCATTCTCTCTCTCTCTGTCAAATAAATAAATAAAATCTTAAAAAAAAAACAAACTCTAAAAACAACAACAACAACAACAAAAAACCAATGATGTATTGTATGGTGACTAACCTAACATAATAAAATTAAAAAAAATGAAATCGGTTTATTTACATATTTTTGTAATGGAACAATCCTCAAGATATATTGTTAAGTGAAAAAGAAAATGCAATCCATTCATGTAAGGTAAAAATACATTTTACATGCTTATATAAGCATTGATTATCTCTGAATGATATGAAAGAAGTTGATAATCATGAATGTATCTAGAGAGGGATCCTGGTGGCTGGTGTTATGAGAGAGACTTTCTTTCTATGCTGTGAATTTTTAATGTCTGTACTATGAACATGTTGATAAATGTGTTGGTGGAATAAAGGACCACTTATCTCAGTGGTAATAACCACAGTTGTTATGGTAACTACTCTTGGTTCATCCAACCGAATAACAGCAGAAAAAAAAATCACTTAAACTGTGGGAGATAAAATTAAACTTCCCATGGGACTAATTTTATGCAAATTTATACTAATTTTATTTTTTGAAAATACTTTTTGAATTCTCTCACCAAGTGTACAAAACAAAAATATATTAAGAAAATACAAATCTTATTATCCAAAATAATTGTTAATGTAATAATGTTAACAAACAGTTAATTTAATAAGAAGGATTTTTTAAGTAACTATTCAATATTCAATAAAATTAAGTACTGCTAGTAGGTACTAACCCATGGCCTAACGGCCTTTATTTCCCAATTATACAAAAAAGTAGTTCATCTCTCCCAAGTAAGAAACACAATCATAAAGAGACCACACAAAGACTCTGGTCTTTGATATATTCAAGGAAATATTTCCTAGTGTCTTATTAATCAGTTTGAAATGGATAACATATTTGTTTCTATAGCCAAATAAACCTGATGAGACTGTTGCATTACAGCAGACTTTCACTAAGACTTCACATCTTCCCATCTTATGTCCAGTTTATGAACTTGCAGTTACCTGTGCTAGGTAAATGCTAAGCCCCCAAAATTTGGAGCCTCAGAGGTGGAAAAGTGAGACAAAAAAAAAATGTTAACTTTTTTGTTTCATGAACAAGAGATGGATCTCAAATAATAACGTTCAACCCTTGTGCAAACTACTTCTTCCCTCTAAGTCTTTCCTCATTGGTGGTCTACTAATAATACAGCACTCACAGCTAGACCTTGATGTTTTTCCTTTGAACTTCAACAACTTCACAGAACACTGACATCGGAGAAGGTCATTCTGTGACCATGATAAAGTAGTAAAAAAAACAAAAACACTTCATAATTTTATCTAAGGACAGACAAAAACAAGGTCACTGTGCAAACCACAAAACCACCACCCTCTCCTAATATAAGTGACTGCTACTTCTTTCCTAATGACAATGTTGACCTCACTCGAGTCCCCCAGCTCTGTTGATAAGCTTTATTAAGATAGCCAGTCATAGGATTATCTCTGCTTCCAGACAGTTCCAATCAAGAGCAAAGATCCAGTTACTTACACCTTCCCCCAAATTATCAAACATCTTGCTGAAATGCCCACCATTCTCCATAGTGTGTGGTCTCCCTCACTGTAATGAGCAACAAACCCAGCTTGCTCAACTACAGTATATTCTTGGCGGTCTCTGGCTGGAGAACTGAGAAAGAATTGCCTCACCCAATGACTTACATTATTCTTCAATTCTCTCTTAAGTGCACACCAATCAGTCTTTCAACCATACCAAGCCACTGAAACTGCTCTTCAGTGTCACCAGTGACTTCTAGGTGATCGGATCCAATGGTCAATTCCCAGTGCTCATGTTACTTGACCAATCAGTAGCATTTGCTGCAGTTTACTTCCTCCTACTGGTAATCATTCGCTTGGCATCCATAACACTTGATTTTCCTCCTCTTTGGCCTGCCACTCTTCATTAGTCTTTTTTCTAGATTCTGCCTCATCTCTCTAACTTCTAAGCATGCTATACCCAAGGGCTTAGGTCTCTGACTTCTATCTGTACTTATTCCCTTCACAACCTCTGGTCCCATACTTGCGAATATCATTTATGCTGATGACTTGTGTGTGTGTGTTCATTACTCCATCCTAAAATACGTATATCCTGAAATACAGAATTCTGACTAAACTGGAATAAATATGTATTCATTACATATTCATTCAATTCAACTCCATTTACTCTGATCTCCACATAATGGCTCTCTGTATTTAGCATTTAAAAACATAAGTCAGATATCTCAAACCCCTGCAGTGGCTTTCATCTCACTCGTATAAATAGCCAAAGTCTATACAAGGATCTACATGATCCACTCCCCTCACACACATACACAGACCTACCTCTAAAGCACTGTTCAAGTTCTTCAAGGCAGAATTCAATTATTCAGATGCATTCAAAAGATTGCAATTCAAACACAAAGTTTTAGGACAAAAAAAATTTTTATTCAAATCAATGAGCATGATGTAGGATTTTTTATTTAGATGTTCTTATAAGAAGCTAAGATTAATGAATGACTGCCAGATATACTGGTAACTGTAAAATATGTCAGGGCTCTTGGGATCATGGTGTCCTTCCCACTCCAGATGTTTGATGAATCATCTTCTTCCAGGATCCTGAGAGCCTCCCACAACCTACCCAGTCCCCTTCTTCTTCCTCTAGCTACTCAGGGGTCATCCCATACACCTCTACCACACCTTCCCAGAAACAGATCAGCAAACCCTCACCAGGTTCACTTCCAGGGTTAAGGTCTAACAGCTGCTTTGCACCAAGACTTAATCTTGCAAACATGAAATGAAATTTCCCGAGCACAGCATTTTCTTTATTCAACAAAAAATATGTTAGTTAAAGCAACAAGAATAATAAAGAATCACAAAATGTTAGGTCTACAGTAGCTCTTAGATATGATCTAGCCCAGGGGTTTTGTCTGTAAAGGGCCAGATAATAAATATTGTAGGCTTTGTGGCTCATGCAGTCTCTGCTGTACTGACTCAGCCCTGCCAGTGTAGAGCAGAAGTCACGGAAAACATGTAAACAAATGGCTGTGGCAGTGTTCCAATAAAACTTTATTTACAAAGCTATACATCAGGCTGAACTGGGCCTTGGGGATATAGTTTACAGACTCCTGATTTAAACCAACTCGATCATTTCATAAATGTAGACAAAGTAATTTGACACAAAGAATAAGGGTGACCCATGCTCCTATTGACAAGGATAATCTCAGTATGCTTGTTGTCTCGATATCATTATTAATATGCCCCTTATCACTCTCAAAATCATCCTGGCTTGGATAATAAATTATACAGTCACCTTTTATAATATCATGTCCTTCAACTTATGTAAATCTCCATGTTTCTGGTGTATTACTAGTACCTCAAAAATGATTTAAAACTGAGTAAACATATAGCACAGATAACACTGTTTAAAAACTACTAAAGTTAGTTGAAGAGATCCAATTTTTAATAGCCCGATGGGAATCTATTTTCTAAAAATCAATAAGTAATGCTGGATAATGGAACAAAAGATTCAATATTTGTTATATGTTATTTAAAAATAATGTAATTATAACTATTCAAGAAAAATTTTAGTTTTCTTGGAAATGTACAAACCATCTTTCAAAATACTAATAGCATTAAATATTTAGAAAACTCTAGGCCCAATATTTGCCAAGTTATCCTAAGTTACAACTTCAAATTCTACCCTTTGACATATTCCATGAGTTTCCTTCTTCCTGTTGGACACTCTTCCTTGATGTTCTAACATGGCCTCAGAGTCAGGCATGACCATGGATGGAAACACTTTCTAGCTTTGAATGCTAGAGCAATGCAATCAGCTCTGAGAATTAAAGAGAAGCAGAAATTTTGTGGGATTGCATTTCTTTCCTGTGCCCCTGACTCTTCTACCAGCCTGATACAGGCTTTTAGATCGGGTCCAGAGTCTCAAAGACTCAACACAAGATGTGGTTAACCCATGATTATGGACTGAATGTTTGTATCTCCCCACCCCAAATTCATATGTTGAATCCTTAGCCCCAAATGTGATGGTATGTGAAGATGGGGTCTTTGGGTAGGAATTAGGTCTAAAGGAGGTCATGAGGATGGGTCTTCATGATGAGATTAGTGCCTTTATAAGGAAATACCAGAGAACTCTTTATCTCCCTCCCTCTCTCTCTCTCCTTACCATGTGAAGATACAGGAAGAAGGAAACCATCTGTAAGCCAGGAAGAGGATTCTCACCAGAAACAGAATCTGCTGGTACCTTGATCTTGGACTTCCTAACCTCCCAGACTGTAAGAAATAAATGTCTTTCATTTAAGCCCCAGGTCTATGGTGTTGTTACAGCTGCCTGAGCTAAGATATCCAGCTTTCCACCAACAGCATCTGTGAATGAGCTTACCACAACCCATTCTCTGGCAGATATAGGATGGGATTTTGTCCTTACTGATAAAGCATGAGGTTTGAGTTGGACATTCAGTAATAACATACCTGTAGGCATTTTTTAATGTCCCAGAGGAATTACAGTTTTAAATAGTTTTGAAAAGCGTGCTGATTTATGTTTTTAGAAGAAATTGTGTTTTAGAAAGTGATTTTACTCCTAGATAAAATATTTTATTTTCATAACAGAGATATATGGAATAAGCTTGGGGTATCATTCCAAATAAAATGATAAAAGTTTATTTCACAGTTTAAAATATTGTCAACATTTTTAGCTTATCCTATTAAACTTGGGCCTGAGGCTTGCACATCATTCAGTTGTCATCTGCCCAAAATAAAATCTTATCTTTCAAGACATCTATGTAAGTGGGTAAAATGCTGAAGGACATGCAGTTATTCATCACTATTGTTCCCAAGTTTGAAGAGGAAAGGAGGAGCAAAATAGCCTCCTTTAAGATCATCAGGTAGGGGCAGATTATGTACTGTGTAATTTCTAAAACGGGCTTTTTTTTCACGTTTTCTATAAACCACTCTTTTTTAATTCCATGTTAATTTCCACGCTAAGCTACTTGAGAGCAAGATCATATTTTGGATTAAAAGTTTATCAGTAGGAGCCCCTGGGTGGCTCAATGGGTTAAGCATCTGACTCTTGGTTTTGGATCAGGTCATGATATCATGGTCATGGGATCGATCCCCGAGTGGGGCTCTGTGCTCAGTGCAGAGTCTGCTTCGTAGTCATTCTCCCTCTCCCTCTACCCCTCCCCACTCCCGGGTGTGTGCATAGTCTCTCTTTCTCAAATAAATAAATAAAATCTTTTTAAAAAGTAAAAAATAAGTAAAAGTTTGTCCATAACTCCCTAGTTATGCCAAGAATCCTGGTTGGCAATGACTGTCGAGCATAATTCTCGGAAATTCTTTTTTATTTTTTTTTTTAAGATTTTATTTATTTATATGACAGAGAGACACAGCGAGAGCAGGGACACAAGCAGGGGGAGTGGGAGAGGGAGAAGCATGCTTCTCACGGAGCAGGGAGCCCGATGTGGGGCTCGATCCCAGGACCCTGGGATCATGACCTGAGCCGAAGGCAGACGCTTAACGACTGAGCCACCCGGTGCCCCAATTCTCAGAAATTCTTAACTACCAAAGGTTTTATTTAAATTATCCAGCTATCAGTGAATCTGTTCGAGGGCATTAGAAGGTCAATGCACACTTCTCAGCTCCTCCAGGAATTTTCATACCTAACAAATATGCCACAACTTAATTGTGAGGGGATTTACTCAAGGCACTGGACATTTCTAGACCACATCTGTGTGGGTTAAGGGGAAGAAAAATGAGAAAGGGCTAGCAGGCCTATCAAATATAACCTCTGCCCCTCTAACACTAGTCAGTGAAACAGAGCCATGAGGTAGCAACAGCATCCTCTGGTTTACATCATCCGCAACCTGGGAGCAGTATGGAAACTACCTAAGATTCAAAGGGAGAAAAAGCAATCCTTTGTTTCTTCTCCCTACATTACTACTCTTGTATTTACTAAAGGGAGATTCAGAAGAGTTAATCAATGCTCAGGAAAAAGGATGGTGTTATGGAGTCAGTTGAGTGTCCAATCAAAATCTGTCTTGCTTTGAGCATATTTCCAGGCTATATTATACAGTCTTCTTTTCAGTTATGTGTGACCGTGTGGCTAGGTTCTCCACATTTCAACTTGAAAAAGTGAGATATGCTATTTTTATGGAGTCTGAACATTACTTCTTTTTCCTTTGTGAAAACTGGAAACTACTAGAAGGATTAATGTGAGTACAACAGGTAATCAACCCCAGTCCCAGCCCATACACTTAGGACTTCTGCTTCTTCATGAGGTATTATAAAGGAAACATCCATTCTTTCTCTACTTCTCACAGGTTTTTCCAAATGGAAAGGGAGTGATTTATCTGACTAGTCAAATTGAGCACAAGATTCACTCTCTATGTCTGGCCTGGTCTGGAGGCTCTTATTCTGGATACTGTGCTATCCTCAAAGTGTTAATTTTCTTTTTAGTTCCTTCTATTCCTAGCTAATAAATATACCTGGGTAAAGAGAACCAGCCTCCTTGGGAAGACCAGGAAGCCCATCTTTTTTGGCTTCTGCTTTCTTAGGCTTTATGAGTACAACATAGGCTATCACTTTCAGGGCAGCTATCTGGGTAAGTCCCCTTATAAACCACGCTCTTTAGACACAGCCCTTTCCAGTAGCAAGCCCCCAGTTCAGATCGGGAGGGGGTGGGGGAATCATTGAAAGCTCTTTTCTCACTTCAGACCCAAACACAGTCTCTGTTCAATCCATGGGATTTCCGGTATTATGTTCACCAACTGATTTCCGGGTGTACTTCTCAATTTGTTTCAGAACCTTCAGCAAAAAAAAAAAAAAAGGATGTAATTGTTTGGCACCTTTATACCCCTAATGAGAGGGCAACACCTCAAAGAAATATTACAAGGCCTAATAATTATTTATTTTATTACTTTTCCTCTGTTTTGAGAAATATGAATTTCGACTCATTAGGTACATGAACAAAATCATTCTGGATGATTTTCTAGCATGATCTATGAACAGTATTAAAAATGTGCTATGGCTAAGAGAGCTACAGGTCCACCACATATTCATGTGTCCCTTCACCTAGGGTGGAATGACTAAGGTAGGCAGGGTCATTTCCCATCCCTCTACCAACTAAATGAGGCCATGGGACTCACTGTCACCAGTGGAACATAAGCAGATATGAGGAGCATCATTTCTTTGCCACACAGCTTAAGGGTGTGCTTTCCCCATCCTTTATTTCTCCTTCCACTGGCTGGAGCAGACTTGTGTGATAACCCTAGAGGGCTTGTCTGGAAGATGGTGGAACTCAGTACCACCAGAGGAGAGAGACTCATCAACACCCACTTTGAGTGCTGAGTAAGAAAGAAACTGTATTCGAGTCATCACAAGTTTTTTAGTCTACTTACTTAGGGTGGGCAGGTAGTCCACCCTAAACATAGTATTGAAGCCACAATTCTACCTACAGGCAGTGGACCAAGGAAACAATTATAGATGCACAAAAAGTCATGTCCAATCATGTTACTACAGTATTTTATGATCATGAAGCCACTTGGAAGCAACCAAACGGTCAAACAGAAGTCAGTAAGTAAATTTATTTATGATGGGATATTTTTATCATTTAATGTAAATTTTAATTTCAAGTCAAATGATATAATAATAATAATTCTAAAACAGCTGATTAATACCTATGAAGTAGTTGCCACATTTCAGGCACTGTTCTAACCATTTTAATCTTTACAAGAACCCTGCTATGTGCTTTTTATGGATAAGAACACTGAGGCACGTAGGTTAAATAACTTAACTCAGGTCACACAGCCAATACATGGGGGAGCTAAGAAATGCACATAAAATAATATGTGAAAATATTTATTGGATATGAAGATTAAGAGGCAGAGAACAAAATAGATGTACATTCTTGACTATTTCGTATGAGTGGGTCAGGTCAGTTGGGGGTCATTCATGTATTCATTCATTTATTCATTCATGCATCCATTCAAAAATATTTCTTGCTTGCTTGCTACTTGTCAGGCAGTGCTTGAGCAGCACATGACACTGACTTCATAAGCCTTCCATTCCAGTAGGAGAAATGTAAGAAACAAGTAAATATGTAATAAAATGTTGGCTTGAGAATTGCTGTGAAGTGAAGCCAGGAAAGGAGACTGATGCATGAGCAGGGCACTCCCTTTAGGAAGGATGGTCAGAAAAGGCCTGAGAGAGAAGGAAGTAGGTCATGCAAAATTCTGGGGGACAATTCTGTTCTGGGCAGAAGGAAATGCAAAAACCCTAAGGATGGAACAAACCTGCAGTGTCTGAGGAAAAACAAGGGTGACTGTAATGGAATGCATGGAAAGGACCGAATGGGGAGAGGAGGATGGAGTCAGGCAGGTCTAATGTGCACATGGTTTTGCCGGGAAGGAGTTTGGATGGGTTTTGAAGTAGGAAGGATGGCAGGTTGAGTTCCCTGAAATAGACTCCGAGGTGGAAATGCATTGGGCAGGATGTTTCTGGGAAGGGATCTTATGCATCTATGGCTACAGAAGAGTGAAAGAAGCAGGACTGGCAGAGGGGGAAGTCGAACTGTGATGTAGCCTATCCCACTGGGAGCTTGAAGCTAAAAAGGCTAAAAACGCAGGCTCAATACGCCTGCATCAACCATCAATGGAGGCAGGTGGCCTTGAGGGGGGCTTGGATGAGGTAACACTCTTCAGCAGAGCAATTCCTAAAGAGACCAGCAGAGGGCTGTCAGCTGCCACCCGTCCCAGCATCTGAGGAAATTAGTACTTCAATCCTGGGGAGGGGTATCTGGGCGGTGCAACAGAGCATCCACTCCAGGAAGCCATTGGAAGGTTTTGAGCAAGGGAGTGACATGATTGGAATTATGTTTCTAAGGGTCACTCAGACTGCTGTGAGAAATTATTGTGGGAGTAAGAGAAGAAGCATGGAGACCCGTTAAAAGGTGAGTGGCCACTTTGGGCTTCTGGTCTTGCACATTCTAAAAAATAAAGCAGGAAGCAGTGTGAAGCCTAATAGACATCCAGAGCAATTTTTTTTAAGAGCATTTTTTTTAAGACTCATTTTTTTATCCTAGAAAGAGAGAGAATGCGCGCACCAGCATGAGCGTGAGCCAGGGCAGGGCAGGCAGAGAGAAAGGGTGAGAGAGAATTCTCAAGCAGACTCCCCACTGAGCATGGAGCCAACATGGGGCTGGATCCCAGGACCCCGAGATCATGACGTGAACCAAAACCAAGAGTCTGCCACTCCACTGACTGAGCCACCCAGGCACCCCAGCAGTTTCTTGATTAGTCATATCAGAGAATCAGAACATCCTCTGGAGAATTCCACTTACACTTTTGACATGAGCAACAAAGTCTGGAGAAAGTTACATGGATCTTAGGAGGCAACATCAGTCCCACTTCAGAGAGAGACAATGGCATAATCACTTTTTCTACAATTGTAATAATAAATTGGCTCAGAAAACTGATGATCTTAAAAAAGAACGACCTGAACCATAAGGGTAACTTTGTTATATCCCATTAAGAAAGTTGGGAAATGGTGTGGCTGTTAATTGAAATTGACAATACAGACAAAACAGGAAATTCTCACCCTGTGGAGGTGCCATCTCTTGTCCAGGCTACAGAAAACTTTACTGCAATAAACACAGCAATAGGTATATATACATGCAAAATTCTAGACCAAAAATTTATGCAAAATCATATGTTATATGAACTTATCAGATCATAGATTTAATTAGTCAATATTTTGCCAATTTGGATCTTAAAATATCTCTCGTTAAGGGAGGAAAAAATGAATCAAAACAAAATTGGAGAGGGAGACAAACCATAAGAGACTCTTAATCTCAGGAAACAAACAGGGTTGCTGGAGTGGTAGGGGGTGGGAGGGTTGGGGTAGCTGGTGATGGACATTGGGGAGGGTATGTGCTATGGTGAGCACTGTGAATTGTGTCAGACTCATGAATCACAGACCTGTACCCCCGAAACAAATAATACATTATATGTTAGTTAAAAAAAATCTCATCAAGAAAGTGGTTCTGAAACTTTTCTGTGCCTGAGAGCCACCTCAGATGCTTGTTTAAAATGCAAGCTCCAGGGGCGCCTAGGTGGCTCAGTCGGCTAAGCATCTGCCTTTGGGTCCTGGGATCAAACCCCACATCGGGCTCCCTGCTCAGCGGGGAGTCTGCTTCTCCCTCTCCCTCTACACCCCCACCTTGTGTATGCTTTCTCTTATACTCTGTTCTCCCTCTCAAATAAATAAATAATCTTTAAAAATAAAAAATAAAAATAAATAAAATGCAAGCTCCAGGCTTCAACCCTGAACACTTGATACAGTTCTAGGCATGGCTCAAACACCCAGGATGATTTTGATGGAGGTGGTTGATGTGGTGTCTTCGAGAAACTGTCTAAGGGAGCATTCACCAAAAACAGAGGGCAACTAGCATTCTAATGTGGTCAGGTTATCTTGGTAAGTAGAGCAATGATATGCAATCGTGAAGGGACTTATGGCCATTGTCACCATAAATATATTCTGCCCAACACAGTAGTATGTCACCCTTCAACATGCCTGAGTTTAAAATAGTCCTCAGCCACAAAATCCTGTAAACCCAAGTTCATAATGTTAGTGCCAGAAAAGAGCTCAGCTGAAAGCCATTAGCCAAAGGAAGTGCCACAGACAAAATCACAGGAAGACAGGTAATCGCTTGTACTTATCACTACATCTGCTACATTGCATAAGAAAGTTTTGGGTTCACACCCAAAGTGAAAGAAAAACTTAAAATCCCATAAATAATACATTGAAGAGAGCAAAGTTGTTCTAATGCAGTATCTGGAGAGGCCCCGCTAAGATAAAAGGCTCTGTTCAGTGTTTATCTTGCTGGCAGGAAACAAGGCAGGCAGTGAGGCAGACTTGTAATTGACCCAAAAGTGTATATGAGAAATGAACCAAGGAGAGTGTGGATTTAAAAGCTTCATAATAGAAAGAGTGCAGTAGGATAAAAGTCCAGCAAATCTGCAATTCAATGATATGAAAACACGTTTCATTCAATATTCTGATGCACTGAATTTGTATGAAATTCGACCTTTCATCCTGGGGTATATGGCAAGGTACAAAAATAAATTTGAGGTTAAAGTTTTAGCATCCTCTTTCTCTGAGACACACTGAAGGATACAATTAACTAGAACAGCTTGTTACAAGCTTTTTTGGACCCTCTAGGAAGCCCGTACATTCCACCACTAAGCCTAGAAGTTGAAATCTACAATAAATATTGAATTTGTAAGCCAAGATGCTTATTAATTCTGATCAACAGTCTTCTGATAAGACCATACTATTTAGTGTTAGAGCATCTCTTTGATGATTCTTATATGAACAGATATTTAAATCTGCCTTATGACCAAAGTCCTATTATCAAACATAAAAAAAAAGAAATTGTTATTTGATAAAAAGCCAGATAAAGAAAACTATATTTAGTATAAGATAGTCAATTCTTTTTTTTTTTAGAGTTAGTAATTTTATATTCTACAAAACAACCACACAAGTATAAACTCTTATTTAATATACATGAAAGAAAATGATAGTCATTATGTGACATATGGTCTGAGCAAGGGAGTTCAGACTACAAGACTGGGATTTTTCCTAGATTTTCCCATGACAGTAAGGAGTGAGAGGAGAAGCATACAAATTCAACCGTTGTCTTCAGTTTAGACAATTGGAGGTGTTTATACTCATGTGTTTTCTTTTTTTAATTTAATTTTATTATGTTAATCACCACATATTACATCATTAGTTTTTGATGTAGTGTTCCATGATTCATTGTTTGCGTATAACACCCAGTGCTCCATTCAATATGTGCCCACTTTAATACCCATCACCAGGCTAACCCATCCCCCCACCCCCTGACCCTCTAGAACCCTCAGTTTGTATCTCAGGGTCCATAGTCTCTCATGGTTCATTTCCCCCTCCGATTTCCCTCCCTTCATTTTTCCCTTCCTACTATCTTCTTTTTTTTTTTTAACATATAATGTATTATTTGTTTCAGAGGTACAGGTCTGTGATTCATCAGTCTTACACAATTCACAGTGCTCACCATAGCACATACCCTCCCCAATGTCTATCACCCAGACACCCCATCCCTCCCACCCCCCACCACTCCAGCAACCCTCAGTTTGTTTCCTGAGATTAAGAATTCCCCATATCAGTGAGATCATGTGGTACATGTCTTTCTCTGTTTGACTTATTTCTCTTAGCATAATACCCTCTAGTTCCATCCACATCATTGCAAATGGCAAGATTTCAGGGGTTTTTTGATGGCTGCATAATATTCCATTGTATATATACACCACATCTTCTTTATCCATTCATCTGTTGTTGGACATCTTGGCTCTTTCCATAGTTTGGCTATTGTGGGCATTGCTGCTATAAACATTGGAGCGCACGTACCCCTTTGGATCACTACATTTGTATTTTTGGGGTAAATACCCAGTAGTACAATTGCTGGGTTGTAGGGTAGCCCTATTTTCAACTTTTTGAGGAAACTCCATACTGTTTTCCAGAGTGGCTGCACCAGCTTACATTCTCACCAACAGTGTAGGAGGGTTCCCCTTTCTCCGCATCCTCACCGACATCTGTCCTTTCCTGACTTAATTTTAGCTATTCTGACTGGTGTGAGGTAGTATCTCATTGAGGTTTTCATTTGGATTTCCCTGATGCCAAGCAATGTTGAGCATTTTTTCATGTGTCTGTTGGCCATTTGGATGTCTTCTTTGCAGAAATGCCTGTTCATCTTCTGCCCATTTCTTGATTGGATTATTTGTTCTTTGGGTGTTGAGTTTAATACGTTCTTTATAGATTTTTGGATACTAGCCCTTTATCTGATATGTCATTTGCAAACATCTTCTTCCATTCTGTCAGTTGTCTTTGGTTTTGTTGACTGTTTCCCTTTGCTGTGCAAAAGCTTTTTATCTTGATGAAGTCCCAATAGTTCATTTTTGCCCTTGCTTCCCTTGCCTTTGGCGATGTCTCTAGGAAGAAGCTGCTGTGGCTGAGGTCGAAGAGGTTGCTGCCTGTGTTCTCCTCTAGGATGTTGATGGACTCCTGTCTCACATTGGGTCTTTCATCCATTTTGAGTCTATTTTTGTGTGGTGTAAGGAAATGGTCCAGTTTCATTCTTCTGCATGTGGCTGTCCAATTTTCCCAACACCATTTGTTAAAGAGACTGTCTTTTTTCCATTGGACATTCTTTCCTGCTTTGTCGAAGATTAGTTGACCATGGAGTTGAGGGTCCATTTCTGGGCTCTCTATTCTGTTCCATGGATCTATGTGTCTGTTTCTGTGCCAGTACCATACTGTCTTGATGATTACAGCTTTGTAAT
>NW_027801782.1:0-283 GCF_054177405.1 Leptonychotes weddellii | reverse complement strand
GGAACACTACATCAAAAACTAATGATGTATTGTATGGTGACTAACATAACACAATAAAATTAAATTAAAAAATAAATTCCACATAAAAAAATAAATGACCTCATCTTTCTGTGAGCTTGGATAAAGTAACATCTGGGTGCTGCAATATATCCTCTTTTGTGAAATGGTTGTTAACCTAGCATAACATCTAGGAGGTACACGCACTCAGTAGACAATACCATGAGAGTTGGGTTTGGTTCAGGACTTTGGGAATGTGTGGCACACATCAGGAAATGTACATACA
>NW_027801781.1:0-283 GCF_054177405.1 Leptonychotes weddellii | reverse complement strand
TCCAGAGTGGCTGCACCAGCTTGCATTCCCACCAACAGTGTAGGAGGGTTCCCCTTTCTCCGCATCCCCGCCAACATCTGTCGCTTCCTGACTTGTAAATTCTAGCCATTCTGATTGGTGTGAGGTGGTATCTCATTGAGGTTTTGAACATCTTGGCTTCTTAAGACCCAGCCTCAGCCTAGGCTCCATCTTCTCAGCCTCAAGACTCTATTTCAGCCACAAGGAACGCTTTTCAACACCTCTATACTGTCATGATACCTCTAAGCACCAGGCCTCCCTACAT
>NW_027801780.1:0-283 GCF_054177405.1 Leptonychotes weddellii | reverse complement strand
TTATCCTTTATGTCTCCACAGTAGCTCTAGCCTCTGGAACCCCAAACACACACACACACACACACACACACACACACACACACACCCCTCCCAGCTACCTGGAAGCTCTCTGCAAGTCTGCCAGAGAGTCCCTGTCCCTTGGGTACCCCTTGGTCTTAGTGAGCAGCTGGTACCAGCAGGAGCCACAAGGACCTGGCATGACCATAAGGCCTGGGCACAAGACAGATGACCCATTGTTACTGGTGCCACATCATGGCTCTTGGCTTTCCATATGGGCTCACAC
>NW_027801779.1:0-283 GCF_054177405.1 Leptonychotes weddellii | reverse complement strand
TTCCATTTGCTCTCATGACTCCCTGGGCAAGAGTGGCTCCATCTTGGGCCTAGAAACTTATCTCAACACTTGCTACCTGTTACGCTGTCTGAATCATCCCTAAATAATTAAAGGTTGAGTAGGAGCTCAGGAAGTCCCTTGGTGAATACATAGTCCTCACCTAATCATTCCACATGCAATATTCTGGTGGCCTCATATCAGTTGTCTGGACAAGGAGTGGGCAAGGGGGAGAGGATTTCCTTCTACTCTGATTGCAGAACATCCCCGGGTTTCACTGAGTCTG
>NW_027801778.1:0-283 GCF_054177405.1 Leptonychotes weddellii | reverse complement strand
GGTATTAACTTTTCTTTAAATGTTAGGTAGAATTCACCTGTGAAGCCGTCATGTCCTGGACCGCTGTTTGTTGGGAGATTTTGATTACTGATTCCATTTCATTGCTGGTAATCAGTCTGTTCAAATATTTCTATTTCTTCCTGTTTCAGTTTTGGAAAGGTATATGTTTCTAGGAATTTAAACATTTCTTCTAGAATGTTCAGTTTGTTGTCATGTAATTTTTCATAATAATCTCTTTCCAGGGGCGGAGCAAGATGGCGGAGGAGTAGGAGACCTGGATTTC
>NW_027801777.1:0-283 GCF_054177405.1 Leptonychotes weddellii | reverse complement strand
GTTCATTAAAGATCCTCTGCCTGATCACATGTGCGATGGCCCTTTGCAGAAGGTAACATATTCATGGGTTCCAGGGATTAGGATCCGCACACCTTGGGGGGACCATTATTCTGACTACCATAGCCCCCAATTCCTGGCTTGTTTGCTCAGGGTGGGACTGCTTTGGTGACACTGTGACAGATCAGGTTTCAGACCCTGGAAGCTGAGCCATGGCCCAGTAATCTCAGGCTCACTAGCTCAATTCTAGTTTCTGGGCTGAGAAGACGCCTCTTCCCCAGGGGAC
>NW_027801776.1:0-283 GCF_054177405.1 Leptonychotes weddellii | reverse complement strand
CCTCTGAAACAAATAATGCAATATATGTTAAGAAAAAAAAAGAAGAAGAAGAAGGTGTTTAAAGAGTAGGCTTTGGAATCCCCACTAGCGAACCAGTGAACAGAATGGTAGTTCTCGAGAGCAGAGCACTTCATTATATCTTATTTGCACCTACTGTTAGGTTTAGCCAAGTGCTGTGTTATTGGTTTGACTAAGAATATGGGTTTGGGGCTCCTGGGTGGCTCAGCCAGTTGAGCATCGGACTCTTGATTTTGGCTTGGGTCATGATCTTGGGGTCATGGGA
>NW_027801775.1:0-283 GCF_054177405.1 Leptonychotes weddellii | reverse complement strand
CTCCAGGCCAGCCCTGCCCTTTGGAGGTAGCCTGGAGCAAGGAAGAAGGAGGGAAGCTTGAAAGCGGCCAGCCAAGGCGCAGCTGGCCACGATAGCAGGGATCAGAGGTGGGCTGAGCAGGATGGCAGGGGGCACCAACTGTGCCTGCCCCAGTTAGAATTGCAGTCAGCTGAAGTTAACCCCAGCCCAACAGTAGTGGTTCAAATAAGTGGATCCGCCTCTCCTATCAGAAGTCCAGAGCAGGCAGCCCAACGCTAGTTTAGAAACTCCATGCCCCACCAAG
>NW_027801774.1:0-283 GCF_054177405.1 Leptonychotes weddellii | reverse complement strand
TTGATTGACTAGGATATTAGTGCAATGTAATTTTCTGATTAATCAAAATGTCTAGGTTTTTTAAAGTCATATTTTCCAGCTAGTCAATAGAACAGGCCATAGACACTTTAAGTTTAATGAAAAACTTAAAAATTAGAAATATCCAATTAGAGGGGGGCGGAGCAAGATGGCGGAGGAGTAGGAGACCTGGATTTCGTCTGGTCTCAGGAATTCAGCTGGATAGGGATCAAACCATTCTGAACACCTACAAACTCAACAGGAGATCGAAGAAAAGAAGAGCAAC
>NW_027801773.1:0-283 GCF_054177405.1 Leptonychotes weddellii | reverse complement strand
ACGCTCAACCATCTGAGCTACCCAGACGCCCCTGTTAAACTTATGATAAAAGTTGATGTAAGCTTAAAATTTCACCAGGGGTACACAGATTTTCAAAATTACTCTCAGGAATACATGATCAAAAATTCAAAGGCCACTGCCTTAAGGAGATTCCGCCGTAGGGACATTATAAACCTATGTGTACTGTGCTATAATAAAACGACGTATCTGGTCTGCATCCCAGCCCCCCTCTTCACAGAGCTTCCAAAACCCTGAGCGATAGAACTGGTTTCTGTTATTCACC
>NW_027801772.1:0-3011 GCF_054177405.1 Leptonychotes weddellii | reverse complement strand
AACCCTCAGTTTGTTTTTCAGAGTCCATCGTCTCTCATGGTTCGTCCACCCCTCCGATTTCCCCCGCTTCATTCCTCCCCTCCCGCTACCTTCTTCTTCTTCTTTTTTTTCTTAACATATCTTGCATTATTTGTCTCAGAGGTACAGATCTGAGACTCAACAGTCCTGCACAATTCACAGCGCTTAACAGAGCACGTACCCTCCCCAGTGTCTATCACCCAGTCACCCCATCCCTCCCACCCCACCCCCCGCTCCAACAACACTCAGTTTGTTTCCTGCGATTAAGAATTCCTCATATCAATGAGATCATATGATACATGTGAAGAGACCGATTTTTAAGAAGTTTTAAAATCACTGTTTATTTCCATGATAGAGACACTTGTAAATAGGTTCTTCCTGAGCCCTGCAAAGGTAGAGAATTTTAATTTTCTGTTGGGTATGGAAGATCTGATTCTTTTAAGCTCCTAACTGTACCCTGAAATTCTCAACCTGTTGTTCTTGGCCAATTTTAGCAGAATGTCAGGACCTGACTTTGGCAGGGATGAGCTATGGACTTTGCCACTCAGGAGCCAGATGCTTGAGATTAGTTTATGGCTGTTAAACCTCCCGTGGTCCTGAACATCTCCTGAAACAGGAAATGCTTTTTCCCACTGCAAGATGTACTTTACATTAGTGATGCCATAATTGCCCCCAAACATTGCGGTAAGAGTAAGGTGCTTACTTGTCCTTTATGAAAATGGAGGTTACATTTTGTTAATTTACATAGCATAAGAACTCAAGTCTTAGACCCATAACCTGGCATGCGTTTTTCATTTGTCACACTTAAGTCCACTCTACTTCACCCATGCAGTGTGTATTAACTGCATTAAGTACCTACCAGGAGCCTTACACTCTTTAGGGTTCTGGGGAGACTAGGATGGGCTCTCATGGGTGTGTTCTTGACAAACAGTACTTCTCGCTTGTTGGCTTGACACATATGCTGAATTTGGGACCATGACAACCCTCGATCAGTTCATCCGGGGACTCAGTTTACTTTCTGCCCCCGGGTGATTGTTTCTTCTGTCCCTTGGTGAGGCCCAGGGAGGTCAGCATTACCTTCCTCTGATGTAGAGGCATGTCCCCAGTGCTATTCAGTGTTTCTTTATCTGTATCCTACACGGACGCCTTTGGCAGTCCAATGAAACCAGAGGACCTTGTTCAGAATAATATTTTTTCAATTCACATAATAAAAAACACTAGAATTCTGGAGGAAAACTATATTGAAATAGAATTTTATGTCAGAAAGTGTTAGGTTAAGAACCCCTGTGAAGTACCCCTTTTCTTATAAAACCAGTGGTACAATAATGACAAAAAGATTCAAACTCTTTCTACTGAGCTTTCTAGTATCTTGAGGTTCTCAGCTCTCCCTTTCTCCCCACTCTGATAGATGCCCTGTCCAATGGATTGGACCAAGGCCATCCTTAGTCTTGAGTACCTGACCCTGAGTAGAGTCACAGGGACTAAGGTAGAGCTGTGTTGTAGAAGCAGCGAATGAGAAATGCTCTAGGTTGAATATAAGATTGGGTCAAAACTGGAAAGGCTAGAGGGGTCAGACCAGAGAGACAAAGTGAAAAATAGACCGATGCAGTGAAATGTTGATCTAAGGATGGACACAAAGTGCAGCAGAATCCAAGGTTGTGTTAAGGGTTCATTTCTAATTTTGTTGGCTGTGTCTCTATTATGAAGTGTCTAAGTCAGGGGACAGTTAAATGATGTTTTTAGGTAGTAGTAGCTATGTTTGATGTTACAGTATGGAAAACAGGTATTTTATGTTTTCTACATATTAATAAAAATTAACATTTTGGCAAACAAGCCCTAGGCATGAAAAACCAAACCTAGAAATGTCTCATAATTTTAGTGGGCCATTTAGGAGCGTGGATTTATTCGTAGTTTCTTTCTGATGACTTAGAAAAGATTTTTTAAAAGACAGCAGATAGGTCATCATCCTCCATAGCTTCTTAGGAGTAGCATCAATCCTGGGCTCTGACCACCCAACTGCCTTCTTTCCCCACTCTGTCCTGACCAACAGAGCCACCTAGCGGGTGTTCCAGGAAACTCTCCCATTCGGGGTTTCTTGACCATGGTGCTTCTCCAACGGTGGCCTGCGGGATCTCCTGGAGGGTCTCTTCAGAGATTGCTGCACCCTGTTCCCAGAGCCCCTGCTTCAGTAGGTCTCGGGGTGGGCCCAGTCATTTTCATTTCTCTCAAGCTCCCAGGTGGTGAGCAGCTGGTCCTAGAACCACACCTTGAGAAGAGTTGCTTTACCATAATGTTCTTTCTTTTAAGGAGGCCATGCCCAGGCTGTACCCTGTGATTATCAACAATTTCACTCACCACAGATTAGGTAATTTAAAACTTCAGGTCATTTGCTTTTTCATAACAACACACATTTTCTTATGTATCTGCCTTTTTGTAAAATTTACCTACCTTTCACCTAAGATATCTTAGGAAAAAAAAAATCTTTTCCTGCTTTTCCTCTCATTTTCTTTGGCTAATTTTTTTTTTGGGGGGGGTTATAATTAATATTTTAAAAAGGAAGAAGAGAAGCCCAACATGGTCTGATAAGCATGACTAGTTAATACATTTGATTAAGTAAATAACACCACAAATTTTGAAATTTCTAATTGCCGTTATATCCTGAAGCCTTAGAAAGTGTCCAATTATTTATATCTACAGTAAGTTTCCACTGGCTCTTCCACATCTTCCTCTAATAAAAAAAAAAAGTGCTTTCATCAGAAAATAATGTTCAGAGTAGAAAAATTTCTTTTAGCTTTTTGTTGTTGTTAACTATGTTTTGTTTAAAGCATAGACTAGTATAAATACATTATGCATTAAGGAGATTTTGAGGAACCATAAGCATAATTTCTTTTTTTTTTTTAAAGATTTTATTTATTTATTTGACAGAGAGAGAGAGACAGCGAGAGAGGGAACACAAGCAGGGGGAGTGGGAGAGGGAGAAGCAGGCTTCCCGC
>NW_027801771.1:0-283 GCF_054177405.1 Leptonychotes weddellii | reverse complement strand
ACCTCCTACCTTCCATGATGTGGCTTCTTCTCTCCCTCTAGTTGTGCAGTTTGTTCTGTCAGTCCTCAGAGTGATTTCTTGGGTATTCAGTATGATTTGATATTTATCTAGCTGTGTTCAAGGGAGGAGGCAAGCCTAGGGTCCTCCTACTGCTCTGCCACTTTAGCTCCTCCTCCCTATACCACTTCTTTTTTTTTTTTAATTTTTTATTCTTATGTTAATCCCCATACATTACATCATTAGTTTTAGATGTAGTGTTCCATGATTCATTGTTTGTGCATAA
>NW_027801770.1:0-283 GCF_054177405.1 Leptonychotes weddellii | reverse complement strand
CGACGTCCCTCAGCGGAGCCGACTTCTAAAAGTTCCGATTTTGTTCTGCTGCTCTATCACTTCCCAGAAGCGGCTGACGGAGGCCCCCTCCCCCGCCATCTATCCTCCCGAATATCACCTTGGATTCACTTCTCCGCACGTTCTACCTTCCAGAAAGTGGTTGCTTTTCTGTTCATAGAGTTGTTGTTATTCTTTTCTTTGGTCTCCTGTTGAGTTTGTAGGTGTTCAGAATGGTTTGATCCCTATCCAGTTGAATTCCTGAGACCAGATGAAATCCAGGTCT
>NW_027801769.1:0-283 GCF_054177405.1 Leptonychotes weddellii | reverse complement strand
GGATGACTTATAACCGATGACAAAACCTGGAGATGGAATGGTCCCACATTGAAATGGTCCCACATTCCAATATCACTGCAGGATTAAAGCATATTAACCTTTATAAACTGTGTATAGTGTTATGTGATCCAGTTTATAAAATAGTCTTTTTTTTATTTTATTTTTTTTTATTCTTATGTTAATCCCCATACATTACATCATTAGTTCTAGATGAAGTGTTCCATGATTCATTGTTTGTGCATAACACCCAGTGCTCCATGCAGAACGTGCCCGCCTCAATACC
>NW_027801768.1:0-283 GCF_054177405.1 Leptonychotes weddellii | reverse complement strand
CATCATCACCATCACCACACCATCCTCATCATCACCACCATCCTCATCATCACCTCACCATCATCCTCATCATCACCACCATCCTCATCATTACCATCACCACCATCACCATCATCATCCTCCTCATCACCATCATCCTCCTCATCACCATCACCATCATTACGACCACTTTCATCACCAATACTCCTGATACCCAATAGCTCATCGCATTTTGGCCATCCTTATCATCTATGTAACTATGAACACCACAATCATACTTAATCCTTCCCCCATCCTTCTTCCA
>NW_027801767.1:0-283 GCF_054177405.1 Leptonychotes weddellii | reverse complement strand
ACCCTTCAACCTGATCCTGCTTTCTGTTTCCTTTTAGCCACAGCTACTATTATATCACATTGGATGGAAATCAGAACAAAGCCTCTCTTGCACGTTTTTCTGCAAAACCTAGAGATTTCATTTCAGTTTTGCTTTCTACTTGTGATGTGCTGTTCTGTAGGGAAACCTTTAAGCTGAGACCACAACCGAACAGAAAGCTGTTGTGTGAGGAAACGACAGACGTTGGCGAGGATGCGGAGAAAGGGGAACCCTCCTACACTGTTGGTGGGATTGCGAGCTGGTA
>NW_027801766.1:0-283 GCF_054177405.1 Leptonychotes weddellii | reverse complement strand
GGTGGCTCTGGGGATCAAAGCATGTCCTCATGTGAGCCTAGGCATCCTCTCTCTCTTTCCACGACAGAATGCCTGAAGTGGAGAGGCCATTCCTGTGCTCTGGCTAGAACAGGGCTTTGGCCTGCCACCTTGTTTTATATGGCTTATTGTCTAAGAGTGATCTTCATATTTTTATTTATTTATTTATTTTTATTTTTTTTAAAGATTTTATTTATTTATTTGAGAGAGAGAGAATGAGAGAGAGCACATGAGAGGGGGGAGGGTCAGAGGGAGAAGCAGACTC
>NW_027801765.1:0-283 GCF_054177405.1 Leptonychotes weddellii | reverse complement strand
TCCAACTTACTCAGTACATCCAAGGTGCATTCATGACAATGTACTTCTTTCAAGAATTGCAGAAGTGCCTGCAGGGGGGTCCATACCCCAAACTGTCTGGATACATAGCCTTCCGAACACGAGGCCTACTGAAAGGCTCCAGCTAGCCATGAGAGTTCTCTGTTCGGGAACCCAGCCCCACCTCCTCTCTAAAGTCAGGAAAGGCCTACATTTCTGCCTGTCCCACTCTTGCTTCTTAGCAAACCACTGTTGTCAAGAGTCATCTCTACCCTACACACTTTCT
>NW_027801764.1:0-283 GCF_054177405.1 Leptonychotes weddellii | reverse complement strand
AATTAAAAAGTGCATACATGTGCCTTTAGTTATTCACAGATTCATTCTGCAACGTAGGCAAAAAAAAATACGTTTTCCTTAAAAAAGCTATAAACAGTCTTTTTTTTTTTTTTTTTTAAGATTTTATTTATTTATTTGACAGAGAGAGGGAACACCAGCAGGGGGAGTGGGAGAGGGAGAAGCAGGCTCCCCACCGAGCAGGGAGCCCAATGCAGGGCTCGATCCCAGGACCCTGGGACCATAACCTGAGCCAAAGGCAAATGCTTAATGAGTGAGCCACCCA
>NW_027801763.1:0-283 GCF_054177405.1 Leptonychotes weddellii | reverse complement strand
CTATGGTGAGTGCTGTGAATTGTGTAAGACTGTTGAATCACAGACTTGTACCTCTGAAATAATACATTATATGTTAAAAAAAAAAAGAAGATAGTAGGAAGGGGAAAATGAAGGGGGGAAATCGGAGGGGGAGACAAACCATGAGAGACTATGGACTCTGAGAAACAAATTGAAGGTTCTAGAGGGAAGGGGGGTGGAGGGATGGGTTAGCCTGGTGATGGGTATTAAAGAAGGCACGTATTGAATGGAGCACTGGGTGTTATACGCGAACAATGAATCATGG
>NW_027801762.1:0-283 GCF_054177405.1 Leptonychotes weddellii | reverse complement strand
AACCAAAACGTTACACATGTGAAACAATCACTAACAGGCAAAAATACTAAACCTGTATATTTGGTATTGCAAATACACTTATGTATGAGCAAGCAAGGGATTCACAGTGAGAATCTACAGCTGCAGAAGCCTGAAAATGATTTACAAAAATTGTTAAATCATTAAAAAATTGTTTGAAAATATACACTTCTTGTTGTAGACCCCCACTGTACACACAACTATAAACATTGTTCCCTATGTAAACAAAAAAAGGAAACATATAATAAAAGATTTGAAAAGTCTG
>NW_027801761.1:0-3011 GCF_054177405.1 Leptonychotes weddellii | reverse complement strand
AAAAGATTTTATTTATTTATTCATAAGAGACAGAGATAGAGAAGCAGAGGGAGAAGCAGGCTCCCCGCTGAGCAGGGAGCCCGATGCGGGACTCGATCCCAGGACCCCGGGACCACGACCTGAGCCGAAGGCAGACGCTTAACCATCTGAGCCACCCAGGTGCCCCCTACACTTAAAAATATTGCAATCACTTCACAGTCATGTACAGAGATAACTTTTTGTTGTTTTTACAGCCGTATAGCACCCATTCTCTGGATGCTTATTCAGCCAGTTCCCTCCATTTGGATTGCTCTTTTGCTCTTATAGATAATGCTGCAGCCCATAGCTTTGTTACATAATTTTTTTCATCTTTTTGCTGAGGTATCTTTGGGAAAAAGTCCTGAAATGGAATTGCCAGAGTAAATGGTAACTTGCATACAGAATTTTGCGATATATTGCCAAATTCTCCTCCATAGGTGTGGTATCATTTTGCATTCTCATCAGTGATATCTGAGAGTGCGTTTCTCTTCAGCCTTGCCAATGGAGTATGTTGGCACACTCTCAGATATTTACCAACTCAGTGGGTAGGAAGTGGTCTCACTGTGGTTTTCATTTTGTTTTATTGTGAGCAGTGTTGAGCATCTTTTCATTGTTTTAAGGGCCATTTGTATTTCTTTTTGTGTGTGAACTATTTAATTATTTTGAGTGTTTATATATTGGTAGATTAACTGTTTGTGATATGAGATGCATAGTTTTTTGTTATTTGTATCTATCCTTTGATTTTTTTAAAATTTATTTTTGCTTTTGCCATGTAGCAGCTTTTTAAAGTTTTCACGTAGTCAAATTGATCATTAATTAAACTTCTACCCCGAGGTTATAGAATAATTCACCTATTTCTTTTTCTTTTAGTATTTGTATGTTTTCCTCTTCTACGTTTAAATCTTTGTTCCAGTTGGAGTTTATCCCAGTGTTTGGCATAACAGTGGTAAAATCAGTTTTCTCTTTTTCTGTGCTGTTTTAATACGATTACTTTAAAGGCAGTTTTTTCTCACTGATTTGAGATGCTTGCCTTTATCATGTATCATATTTCCATATGCACTTGGGTCTATTTCTGGATTCCCTATCCTGTTTTATTGGTCTTGCCTCTTCATTTGACACTACTATTTTTTTCTTTATAGGTGCTTTGTATGTTTTCTGGTATGGCTAGGTGCCCCTCCTCCCAGCCCCTGTTGTTTTCCTTTTTATGGTCTTCTTGCCTACTGCGCTTGTCTTTTCCAGTGAACTTTATCATTTTTTTTTAGCTCCAGAAAAAAAAAAATGTGTTTTTCTTGGGATCATGTTAAATTTATGAACTTGATCTGACATTGTTACAAGGATGTTCAGCCTTCTCAGAACATGGTATGTCTTTACATGTGTTCCAGTCATGTTTTAGGTCCTTCACGTAGGTATTAGCTATTTCTTGTTAAGTTTATGCCCAACTGTTTTATTTTTGCAGTTGTAAATAGGATCTTTCTTCCACATGACATCTTCTGGTTTTTTTGTTTGAATATATGAGCACTGCTAAGTTTTGTATATTGATTTTATAATCTACTACTTTACTAAATTATGTTAGAGTTTAATTTTTCCAGATGTGAATTTGTATCCTTTGTAAATTGAGACTGTTTTGCCTCTTACTTTGCAATTCATTTTCTTCTGTTGTTGTCTTTGAGGTATATGAGGTTTTTGCTTTTTTTGGCCAACTTTATCTCCAGGGCACCTTTTCTACTCTCTCTCTTTTTTTTTTTTTTCTTTTTCAGTCAGAGAGCTGTTGTTTAGGCATTTGATTGCTAAACTGGAGGAAAGTGACCACCAACCTCTAAATCCCTTTTTTTCCTGAATTATTTATATTTCATTTAGAGATTCATGTATATTTTTATTTTTTAAAGCCAACTTAGTTGATATATAACTTATTATACACAAGCAGAAAATTCACCCTTTTAAGGTTTACAGTTCGTAAATTTTAGAAACATATAAAACCATGTTGCTACTGCCACAGTTAAGATGTAGACTATTTCCATCACCCTTGTGCCTCTCTGCATCAGTACCCCCAAACCCCTCACCTCCGGTCCTTGGCACCCACTGATCCAATTTCTCTCCCTGCAGTTTTGCCTTTTCCAAAATGTCATACACATGGAATCATATAGTATATGCCTTTTGAGCCTGGCTTCTTCCACTTACCCTCATGCCTTTGAGATTCATCCATGTTGTTGCCTGTGTCAGTAATTTGTTACTTTTTATTGCTGGCTACAGTACTGTTCCACCGAACAGACATACCATACTTTCTTTATCCACTCACTGATTGAATTGGGTTGTTTCCAAACTCCCGTGATTGTGAACAAAGCTGCTATAGACATTTGCGTACAGTTTTTTTGCAGACACGTTTTCACTTATTTTGGGTAAATACTTGTAATGGGATTTGTGGATTTCATAGTAAGTGCATATTTAACTTGAAAGAAACTGTGCAGTCATTTTACAAAGTAGCTGTACCATTCTGCATTCCCATCCGCAGGGCAGGAGCGTTCCAGTTGCTCTACATCCTTGCCAGCATTTGTCTTTATCAGTTTATTTTATTTTAGTCATTTTCATCGTTGTGTAATAATGTCTCAGTGTGGTTTTAAATTTAAGGCTTGTTTCTTAAAACCTTGATAAAATCAGAAGCTGAATTTATTAGTTGTCTAAAAACATTAAGAATAAGGTCACTTTTGAATGGATAAAGAAGATGTGGTCCATATATACAATGGAATATTACTCAGCCATCAGAAAGGATGAATACCCAATTTTTACATCAACATGGATGGGACTGGAGGAGATTATGCTAAGTGAAATAAGTCAAGCAGAGAAAGTCAATTATCATATGGTTTCACTTGTTTGTGGAACATAAGGAATAGCATGGAGGACATTGGGAGAAGGAAGGGAAAAATGAAGGGGGGAAATTGGAGGGAGAGATGAACCATGAGAGACTATGGACTCTGAGAAACAAACAGGGTTTTAGA
>NW_027801760.1:0-283 GCF_054177405.1 Leptonychotes weddellii | reverse complement strand
AAGTCTCAAGTGTCATTATCTAAATAATCAAAACCAGGTGTCAGCGAGGCCCTGAGTATGTTCCACCCTAAGGCAAAATTCCTTTCTGTCCAGAGACATGTGAAACCAAATTATCTGCTTCCAAAATACAATGGTGAGACAGGCATAGGATAGGCATTCCTGCTCTGAAAGGGCAGAAAGGAAGGAATAAAGGGGTTACCGGTCTAAAGCAAGTTAACCGCCCAGCAGGGAAAATTCTGTTAGGTCTCAGAGCCTGAGAGTCATGCTCTGGGCTCAGTGCTCT
>NW_027801759.1:0-283 GCF_054177405.1 Leptonychotes weddellii | reverse complement strand
GTCTAGGTCAGCCCTAGGCCCTGGGGGAGGAGCTATCAGGGGCTGCCCTGTGGACCCCACCCAGGGCAGGGGAACCCCGTCTCTGAGTCCCTGGTGCTCATGCTCACCTGTGACTCCCTTGGAGGAGGAGGTGCAGGCCCAGCACCAGCCTGCTGACCCCCTTCTCGCCCACAGTGGCCGCCCCCAGCACCCCGCTGCCCCACGTGGACCAGTATGAGGTGGTGTGGCCCCAACGCCTGCCGGCATCACCCCGTGCCCGCCGAGCCCTGCCCTCCCACCTGGT
>NW_027801758.1:0-283 GCF_054177405.1 Leptonychotes weddellii | reverse complement strand
TTGGAGACTCCACACCGAGTCAGGTGCCAGAGACAGAAACACTTGGTCACAGGCCAGGTGAGCATGGAGTGCAGCCAGAGACCGGGGAGATGGGAGCGATTGACTGCTTTTCTCTGGGGGCTCACTGAGGGTCAGGGCCCTGAGTTCTCGGCTTCCCTGGGGCGGAGATTGGGAGGCCGCCATTTTCACTCTCATCCTCACAGCTGTACGGAAAGCTTGCAGGGAACAAAAGCTCCCGAGAGCGCACCCAAACAGTTTATTTAGCCCGGACAGGCAAGGGCAG
>NW_027801756.1:0-283 GCF_054177405.1 Leptonychotes weddellii | reverse complement strand
TCACTCTCAGCTCAGTTTCTAAAGCAAGTTTAGAAACTTCAGCCCAGTTTCTAAAGCAAGTTTTGGGTCCATAGTTCAGCAGGGTGCATAGAATTACAACACATTTTGGGGATCTCTGAATGGATTTTTCTATCATACTAGGAATATGTCTTATCAAAATGCATGAGATACTTAAAACCATAATATTGTCTCCCCAGGAGAGTAATGGATATGTACTAGCTTTTTACTCACAAGTTCCCCTATGGCTTCAATGACAGCAAACACTGTGATCTCATACCCAACA
>NW_027801755.1:0-283 GCF_054177405.1 Leptonychotes weddellii | reverse complement strand
TTGGGGGGGCGGGGGTTGGGCACAGGAAGAGAGAGAGAATCCCAAGCAGATTCCCCTGCTGAGCATGGAGCCTGATGCGGGGCAGGATCCCACGATCCCAAGACCATGACCTGAGCTGAAATCAAGAGTCAGGCGCCCAACTGATGAGCCTCCCAGGCGCCCCTCCACATCCCTAATTATTAACCTGTCTGCTGGATTGCTCGAGTGTCTTAAAAAGATTAGCTCTGCCTCCAGTTTCATCCTGCACAAAACCATCCCCCAGGAAATCACCACCATGATTTCC
>NW_027801754.1:0-283 GCF_054177405.1 Leptonychotes weddellii | reverse complement strand
TCCCGGTCCCCTGCCCCTGCTCTGGCCAACCGTGCACACCCCGAGTCCTCCTGAGCGTCCCCTGTAGTGACACAGCTGTGATCCTCCTCCTGGAGCATTCCTGGTCCCCCTGCCCCTGCTCCGGCCAACCCTGCACACCCCTAGCCCTCCTGAGCATCCTCTGTAGTGACACTTGTCACACCATGTTGTCATGTGTTGTCTCTCAGTCTGTCCTTCCTGTAGGAGTAGATCTCTCTCACAGCTGCCTGGCTGGATGACAGGTGAGTGATTGGTTTCAGGATCT
>NW_027801753.1:0-283 GCF_054177405.1 Leptonychotes weddellii | reverse complement strand
CCAAAAGTCCCACCCTTTGGACACTGACTGGATATTTGATGTTATTAAAGGAATTGCTGTTCATTTTTTCAGTTATGATAATGCATTGTGGTTCAGTTTTTCAGAAAGAGTCATCATCTTTTAGAGCTATAAACAGAAGTATTACTGGATTAAATGATATAGTATCTACAATTTCCTTCCAAAAATTCCAGTGATGAGTTGGGAGGGATGGGGACAGTACAGACAGTATAGATCAAAGTTTTTCTGTAAAGGACCAGAGAATAAGTACTTTAGGTTTTTTTTT
>NW_027801752.1:0-283 GCF_054177405.1 Leptonychotes weddellii | reverse complement strand
GCCGGGCGTTCTTGCACCCAGCGGTCCCGGCGTTGGCCTCCGAGGGTTCTGTGCTGTCGTCCTGGGGGTCGCTCCTGAGGGCCCGGCCCGGAGCCCGCCGCTCCAGCCTCCCGGGCTGTCGTCAGCCCCCCATCCCCGTAGTAACCCCCTTCCTGGTTAAAACCCCTGCCGTGGCTTCTATTTAGGCTCTGATCCCTGCTCCCACACAACCATGCATTGCTCTCAGACTCAGGAAAATCGTTTTTAAAATACTAAGAGCTTTCTAAGGTCTGCGTGAGCGTAA
>NW_027801751.1:0-283 GCF_054177405.1 Leptonychotes weddellii | reverse complement strand
AGATTAAGAATTCCTCATATCAGTGAGGTCATATGATATATGTCTTTCTCTGTTTGACTTATTTTGCTCAGCATAATACCCTCTGGTTCCATCCACGTCGTTGCAAATGGCAAGATCTCATTCCTTTTGATGGCTGCATAATATTCCATTGTATATATATACCACAGCTTCTTTATCCAGCTACTTTGGAAAACAGTATGGAGGTTCCTCAAAAAGTTGAAAATAGAGCTACCATACGAACCAGCAATTGCACTACTGCGTATTTACCCCAAAGATACAAAAG
>NW_027801750.1:0-3012 GCF_054177405.1 Leptonychotes weddellii | reverse complement strand
CCGTGGGGTCACCCGCTCTCCCGGGCTGTCGGCGGCCCCTTTCACCGCGGGCGCGGTCGGTGCTCTCGGCTCGTGGCCGCGGCTCGGCGCCGGGAATCCTCCCAGGAACCGGAGGACGCGCCCTCCCCGGCCTCCCGCCTGCCCCGCGGCGCCTCACCCGCGCGCTCTTCCTTCGCGGGCGCTTGGGCTCTGCGCTTCTTCGCCGTCCTCTCGGCAGAGGGGGTCCTTCTGATTCCTGCCTCTGTCACTTATTCTAGTCGACTAATTTAAGTCCAACATTTTAATCATCCCTGTATGCTTTAGGCAGTATCATAGCAAAGGCTACGTGTTAGGACATTTGACTGTTTTAAAATATCGAACACCATACAGGCCAACTCACGATTCCTGGCCAGTACTGCATTCGTTTGAAGACCTGATAGAGTATACATCTATTTAGGACCCAGGGGGAGTCCACTCAAATTTCAGGATTGTTCGATTTCTCCCTAATTGGTCTTGAGACTCGTTTTGAAGAGCAGTTTTTTTTTTTTTTAAATTTAAATCTTAGTTAACATACAGTGCAGTATTGGTTTCTGGAGTAGATTTCAGTGAATCATGACTTACATAGAACCCCCAATGCTCATCACAAATGTCCTCTTTAAGACCCATCACCCATCTGGCTCATCCCCCATGCACCCATCAACCCTCAGTTCCTTCTCTGTCCTTAGGAGTCTCTTAGGGTTTGTTTCCTCTCTTCTTTTGTCCCCCCTTCCCATATGTTCATCTGTTTTCTTTCTTAAATTCCACATATGAGTGAGATTATATGGTATTTGTCTTTCTCTGACTGACTTATTTAGTATAATACACATAGGTGCAAAGTTGCAAATGGCAAGATTTCGTTTTTTGATGGCTGAGTAATATTCCATTGTATTCCACATCTTTATCCATTCAACAATCCATGGACATTTGGGCTCTCTCCATTGTTTGGCTATTGTTGATAATGCTGCTATAAACATTGGGGTTCATGTACCCCTTTGAATCTGTATTTTTGTATCCTTTGGGTAAATACCTAATAGTGCAGTTGCTGGATCCTAGGGTAGTTCTATTTGTAACTTTCTGGGTAAACTCCAAACTGTTCTCCAGAGTGGCTGCACCAGTTTGCATTCCCACCAACAGTGCAGTAGGGTTCCCCTTTCTCCACATCCTCAGCAACACCTGTTGTTTCCTGTGTTGTTAATTTTAGCCATTCTGACACGTGTGAGGTGGTATCTCATCCTGGTTTTGATTTGTATTTCCCAGATGATCAGTGATGCTAAGCATCTTTTCATGTGTCTGTTAGCCATCTGGATGTTTTCTTTGGAAAAAAAAAGTCTATTCATGTCTTCTGCCCATTTCTTACCTGGATTATTTGTTTCTGGGGTGTTGAGTTTGAGAAGTTCTTTATAGACTTTGGATAATAACCCTTCATCAGATATGTCATTTGCAAATATCTTCTTCCAATCTGTAGGCTGCCTTTTAGTTTTGTTGATTGTTTCCTTCTCTGTGCAGAAACTTTATATCTTGATGAAGTCCCAATAGTTCATTTTTGCTTTTGTTTCCTTTGCCTCTGGCAATGTGTCTAGTAACGAGTTACCACTGCTGAGGTCAAAAAGGTTTCTGCCTGTATTCTCCTCGAGGATTTTTATGGTTTCCTGTCATTTAGGTCTTTCAACCATTTTGAATTTATTTTTGTGTATGGTGTAAGAAAGTGGTCCCGTTTCATTCTTCTGCACATTGCTGTCCAGTTTTCCCAACACCATTTGTTGAAGAACAGTTTTGTTTTACCTTCTATAATGCCTGAAACTTCTTTTATTTGCCTTTTATAGTTTTCCTGTTCAACAGGTCACAGAGTGCAATTTTTAACTTAGGAGGGACAAAGAGGCGAAGGCGGTTTTCACAGAAAGCCTGTGTCTGGAGGGGTTCTCATGTTTACCTCAGAGCGAAGTGCCAACAGGCAGAAATACTGAGAAAGATTTTAATGTGCATGCTCTCTCTCTCTCTCTCTCTCTCTCTCTCTCGTTTTCCTTTAGAAGTAAAGCTTAAAACGTTTGGGGGAAGAAATGTGCCATTTTCTCCAGCAGTTGCTCCTCTTAGCCAATGGTTACTGAGTTTCCTTCACACTCGAAGTCCAAGCGCTCCCACCCTGAGAAAGTGCGGGCAGCACACCCACTGGACACAAAGCCTCAGTGCTGCTCTGTCTTGTTCTGCTTTGCCTCAGAATGCAGTTGAGGATGTGACTGGACTGCATCATCTTCACCAGCGACCGGAGGGCTTAGCTCCAAAAGATGTGGCCTTCAAAGAAGCATTCCATCATGAAATTTCATTAGTATTTTCCCCCTTTCCTGCCCTCCAAATTCTATTTTTCTCCTCCCCCCCCCGCCCCCCCGCAGAGGCGGTGGAGAGGATTCACCGTCTTTCGGTCGCGTCGGGGGACCCTTTGCGGTTGCGCGCGGACAGGAGAAAGGAGTAGTTGTCCCTTCCCCTACAGGAGCGGGAAGGGCAGTCAGCGCTCGAGGACCACAGACTACCACACGCGCCCCACGCCGGGTTCCCGCACACCCAGTCGAGCGCTCGCTCCTTGGAGCTTCTGTGTAGGCCGCAACGGAAGGCGCGGGGGAGTCCAGACCCGGCGAGAGAAGCCGCGCTGAGGCGCCCCGGCCCTGACCCCCAGCCCTCGAGGACGGGCCTGGAAGAGGGACAGAGCTTTCCCCGACCTCCCAAGAAAAAGCGCCAGGGCGCTCAATCCCACGATCCCGCGACTTCAGGGTGACGGAGCCATTGTGCCTTGTATCGGGAGAGTCGTTTGCCGAAAGCGGGCAGCAAGGAGAAGCGTGGCTCCAAGGCCGCGGCCGACGAAAGAAGACACACGAGTTTCTGACAGAGCGGCTGTGTGGCGGGAGAGAGGCCGGCGTCCAAGAGGACAGTTCGGGCCCGAGCGTGCAGAGCATCGGCGGAGGTAGGGTGGAAGCGCAGGGCGGCGGGTCGTAGGGGGAAGAC
>NW_027801749.1:0-283 GCF_054177405.1 Leptonychotes weddellii | reverse complement strand
CATAAACAACAAAGACAGCTGGAGACATGTAGTAAAAAAATAGAGTGAGGGAGCCAGTGGATGGAACACTAAGAGGAGAGACATCAAGTGTAGGGAGATTCTTGCTAAAGAGGCCTAACAGGATTCTTTTTTTTAATTTTATTTTATTATGTTATGTTAATCACCATACATTACATCGTTAGTTTTTGGGTTTTTTTTTAAGATTTTATTTATTTATTTGACAGAGACAGAGACAGCGAAAGCAGGAACACAAGCAGGGGGAGTGGGAAAGGGAGAAGCAGGC
>NW_027801748.1:0-283 GCF_054177405.1 Leptonychotes weddellii | reverse complement strand
AGACTACACAAGACATTTATGTGGTGAGAAATAGGCTACCTTTATCAGAGCCATTGCATTTCGGGGCCTCTGTTACAACTATCATTACTGTATGGGCGCTTGGCTGGCTCAGAGGGAAGAACATGCAACTCCTGATCTCGGGGTTGTGAGTTCAAGCCCTAGGATGGGTACAGAGCTTGCTTAAAAAAAAACATCTTTAAGGGGCACCTGGGTGGCTCAGTTGGTTAAGCGACTGCCTTCGGCTCAGGTCATGATCCTGGAGTCCCAGGATCGAGTCCTGCAT
>NW_027801747.1:0-283 GCF_054177405.1 Leptonychotes weddellii | reverse complement strand
ACTTTGTGAATAACAGTTGCATAGTCCAAAATGTTACCTAGGATGTTTGTGTCAAATTTGTAATATGTCTGCAAGCATTCTCAGTTTTTTAATTGTTCATGATAAGAATGATGTTTTATCCCTATCAAAATACCAACCACTTTTTTCAAAGAAATGGAACGAATAATCCTAAAATTTGTATGGAACCAGAAAAGACCCCACATAGCCAGAGGAATGTTGAAAAAGAAAAGCAAAGCTGGCGGCATCACAATTCCGGACTTCAAGCTCTATTACAAAGCTGTCA
>NW_027801746.1:0-283 GCF_054177405.1 Leptonychotes weddellii | reverse complement strand
GCCCAGGGCCAGATGGCTTCCCAGGGGAATTCTACCAAACATTTAAGGAAGAATTAATACCTACCTATTCTTCTAAAACTGTTCCAAAAAATAGAAATGGGAGGAAAACTTCCAAACTCATTTTATGAGGTCAGCATCACCTTGATCCCAAAACCAGACAAAGACCCCATCAAAAAGGAGAACTACAGACCAATATCCCCGATGAACACAGATGCAAAAATTCTCACCAAAATACCAGCCAATAGGATCCAACAGTACATTAAAAGGATTATTCACCATGACC
>NW_027801745.1:0-283 GCF_054177405.1 Leptonychotes weddellii | reverse complement strand
GAAATTTTAACAGGGGCGCCTGGGTGGCTCAGTTGGTTAAGCGACTGCCTTCGGCTCAGGTCATGATCCTGGAGTCCCGGGATCGAGTCCCGCATCGGGCTCCCTGCTCGGCAGGGAGTCTGCTTCTCCCTCTGACCCTCCTCCCTCTCATGCTCTCTGTCTCTCATTCTCTCTCTCGCAAATAAATAAATAAAATCTTAAAAAAAAAATAAATAAATAAATAAAAAAGAAATTATAACAAAATCTCCGTAACTGCAAGTAATATAGTTTTTACTAGCATTAG
>NW_027801744.1:0-283 GCF_054177405.1 Leptonychotes weddellii | reverse complement strand
AGCTTCCCACCCTAGCAAAAAGAAAAAATGTAACTTGAAAAGTTTTATAAGAATGACTCAAGGGGGAAAATGATTATAAAATGCATGTGCAATAAAGTAATTTTTTTTAAAAATCTGCATAAAAATAAGGCAAACTCATTTTTTTCACACCAGGCTCCTTTCCCACTCTTCTTATGTTTATTCATGTCATCCACGACCTCAGTCTTAGTAAGAGGATTTTACTTTTATCAGCATTCAGAAATAATATTTTAAGAGAACCCTAGGAGCTATACAACCTACGTCC
>NW_027801743.1:0-283 GCF_054177405.1 Leptonychotes weddellii | reverse complement strand
AGCATAAGCAGGGGAGCAGCAGAGGGAGAGGGAAAAGCAGGCTCTCCGCTGAGCAGGGAGCCTGGGATCATGACCTGAGCCGAAGGCAGACGCTTAACGACTGAGCCACCCAGGTGCCCCAGCTCCACGTGTTTTAATACCTGCCTCTGAATCTTAAGAGTATACAGGATTTTTTTTTTAAAGTATACAAGATATATGCAAATGAGCATTATTCTTAGGATCCACAACATTTAACAGATTCTTTTTTTTTTTTTTAAGATTTTATTTATTTGACAGAGAGAGA
>NW_027801742.1:0-283 GCF_054177405.1 Leptonychotes weddellii | reverse complement strand
AGAAGAATGAGTATTCTGTTGTTTTAGGGTGGAATGCTCTGTATATATCTATGAGGTCCATCTGGTCCAGTGTGTCATTCAAAGCTTATTTCTTTGTTGATTTTCTGCTTAGATGATCTGTCTATTGCTAACAGTGGAGTATTGAGGTCTCTAACAATTAAATACTGTTATCAATATGTCTATTTTGGTTAACAGTTGGCTTATGTAGATAGCTGCTCCCACGTTGGGCATGTAAATATTTACAATTGTTAGATCTTGTTGGATAGAGCCTTTAAGAATGATA
>NW_027801741.1:0-283 GCF_054177405.1 Leptonychotes weddellii | reverse complement strand
AAAAAAAAATGACTTAAGGAAAGGGAACTCTTGATGAAGAAGAAAGAGTGCAGGAAGAGAAAGGATTGGATGGATCACAAATTTCATTGACATTACAAATTGGCACAGGGCAAGCTTTGCTCACAACCATCCTGTTTTCAGTGTGCTATACTCATCTTTGGTGTTCCACCTCAAAATGCAATTTTACCTTCTCTGACCTCATGAATTCAGAGTAAAAGTATTCCTGCAAAACTTGAAAGCAATATATTACAACACAGTGTGGATTTCACAACATGATTAGGTC
>NW_027801740.1:0-283 GCF_054177405.1 Leptonychotes weddellii | reverse complement strand
GCTTAACCAACTGAGCCACCCAGTTGCCCCTCTCCTGGGGATTTTTTAAAAATGCAGTCGGGGGTCACCTGGCGAGTTCAGTCTGAGGAGCAGGGGGCTCTTGATCTCGGGGGCATGAGTTCAAGCCCCATGTTGGGTATAGAGATGACTAAAAAAAAAGAGGAAAAGTCATGCTAGAAACAAAATTTCTCCCTCTTTAAAAAAAATACAAAGTCGGGTTTCTCAGGTGTGGGGTGTGGCTCAGGCGACGCGGATGCTGCAGTTTGGAAGACCACCTGCTGAG
>NW_027801739.1:0-3012 GCF_054177405.1 Leptonychotes weddellii | reverse complement strand
AGCACACTTCCATCAAAATATAATTCCTTGGTCGGGGCGCCTGGGTGGCTCAGTTGGTCAAGCGACTGCCTTCGGCTCAGGTCATGATCCTGGAGTCCCTGGATCGAGTCCCGCATCGGGCTCCCTGCTCGGCAGGGAGTCTGCTTCTCCCTCCGACCCTCCCCCCTTTCATGCTCTGTCTCTCTCAGTCTCTCTCTCTCAAATAAATAAATAAAATCTTTAAAAAAAAAAAATTCCTTGGTCTTTCTCATATGGGCAGCTCTACATTACCATACTAATGAGAGATACCACAAGTTCAATCATTATATATATTATATAAATCAATACATATATATAAATCATATATCATGTATATAAATCATTATATTTTATTATATATAAGGTATATATTGTGTTTTTTGTATTGATATTTCTCTCTCGAAGTCAATGTCTATATTGCTTTCCTAAAATAACAGTAATAAAAATGACATGGTCACATAAGGGTCTGGATCTCCATAGCCAGACAGCATGTCTCTGGTCCAGATAAGGATGACTACACAACCTCAGCCCATGAAGCAAAGCCCACACCCTCAGGGATCCCGACACGCCTCACGGGTGATGGGTTCCTTTGCTATATGGAGTTGTCCGCGTACAAAGGATACAGGCACCCTCCAGCATTCATTCTGTTTTCTTCATAAATTCCCCAGTTCAAGTCGCAAGTGACTCACCGGGTCAAGCTTCCAGAGCCCAGGATGGGCCACCAGGTAAGCAGCCCCCTTGGGGAAGGCTAAAAGGGGCCTCGATTTCCTTTGGGAACACAATGAGCCACTCCCTGAGCTCCTAAAGAACCTACACTCCATCTCCATGTGCCCCTCTCAAAAGGGCACTGCATCCTGTCACCGCTCTGAGGCTGTGTTTTACTTTAAAACATAATCTCTAATATCGGAATGTGGTTCACGGGAGAGAAAAACATGAACACCCACAAGAATTCTTTTACTATTTCAGAAGATTGTTTTCCCATTGTTTAATTAAAAGAGGAAATAAAAACACACAGATAGCTCCTTCCACTAGCAGGTCTGATTCACTTCACTGACTGAAATAAGAGCAGGGGGGAGGAGCAAGATGGCGGAGGAGTAGGAGACCTGGATTTCTTCTGGTCCCAGGAATATAGCTGGATAGGGATCAAACCATTCTGAACACCTACGAACTCAACAGGAGATCGAAGAAAAGAATAGCAACAACTCTCTGAACAGAAAAGCGACCACTTTCTGGAAGGTAGGACTTGCGGAGAAGTGAATCTGAGGCAATATTGGGGAGGATAGATGGCGGGGGAGGGGGCCTCCATCCGCCGCTTCTGGCAAGTGATAGAGTAGCGGAGCACAAAATCAGAACTTTTAAAAGTCTGCTCTGCTGCGGGGCGCCTGGGTGGCTCAGTCGTTAAGCGTCTGCCTTCGGGTCAGGTCATGATCCCGGGGTCCTGGGATCGAGCCCCGCATCGGGCTCCCTGCTCCGTGGGAAGCCTGCTTCTCCCTCTCCCATTCCCCCTGCTTGTGTTCCCTCTCTCGCCGTGTCTCTCTCTGTCAAAAAAAAAAGTCTGCTCTGCTGAGGAACAGTGCTCCAGTGGCTAAGCAGGGGGTGGAACCCTCTCTGGGACAGTGTGGTCTCAGGACCCTTGGGGTCACAGGAAGACCGGGGGTGCCTGAGTGTGGCAGATCTCCCAGGTATCAGAGCGGGGAAGCCGGCTGCAGAGACGGAGGCGAGGAGTGGGCTCACAGCTCGTGGTTGCCATAAACCGTGATCAGCAGCACAGTTGGGCCACTGCTCTTCCAGCAGGGACCCAATAAGTGGCAGATCCAGGGAGAGTCCCCTTCCTCCCCCGGGAGGAGTGGTGCGGGAATGCGCTGCAGGGATCTGCTAGGTTTGGAGACTCCACACAGGGCCTGGTGCCAGAGATAGAAATGCTCGGTCACAGGCCGGGTGAGCACGGAGTGCAGCCAGAGACCGGGGAGACTGGAGTGACTGACTGCTTTTCTCTGGGGGCTCACTGAGGAGTGGGGTCCTGAGTTCTTGGCTCCTCTGGGGTGGAGGTTAGGAGGCCACCATTTTCACTCTTGGCCTCCAAAGCTGTACGGAAAGCTTGCAGGGAACAAAAGCTCCCAAGAGCAAACCCGAGCAGATTACTTAGCCTGGACCTGGCAAGGGCGGGGCAATTCCGCCTCCAGCAAAGACATTTGGGAACCACGGCAACAGGTCCCTCCCCCAGAAGATCAGCAAGAACAGCCAGCCAAGACCAAGTTTACCTATCAATGATAATGGCAGAACTCCAGCGCTAGGGGAATACTGCACATAGAATTCATGTTTTTTTTTTTTACCATGATTCTTTAGTCTTTCAAAGTTAATTTTTTTTACTCTTTTTTTTTAATTTTTATTTTTCCCTTTTTCAACCAACATCTTATCAATCCCCCTTTTTAAAAAAAATCTTTTTTATTTTTCATTTTTAGAGTCATATTCTATCCCTTTAAAGTAGTTACCCTTATTTTTGGTATCTATCTATCTATCTATCTATATATAATTCTCTCTTTAAAATTTTGGGATACAGCTTCTTCTAGCAGATCAAAATATACCCTAAATCTCTAGTGTATGGCTTTGTTCTAGTCTCTTGCCTGAACACATTCTCTCCCCCCTTTTTTTTTAAATCCTCTTCTTTCTTTTTTCAACCAACTTCTTATCAATTCCTTTTATAAAATCTTTTATAATTTTCATCTTTACAGCCATATTCCATCCCTTCATCATATTAACCCTTATTTTTGTACATATATAAGTTTTTCTTTCTTTAAAATTTTGGGAGGCACTTTCTTCTAACAGACCAAAATACGCCCAAAATCTAGTGTGTGGCACTGATCTATGCATCAGCCTGATCATATTTGATCATATTCTGTTTTCTTTGTTTTGTTTTGTTTTTATCTTTTCTTTTTTTTTTTCTTTTTTCTTTCTTTCCCTTTCTTTTCCCCTGGTTTCAGGTCTTTTCTGATT
>NW_027801738.1:0-283 GCF_054177405.1 Leptonychotes weddellii | reverse complement strand
GAGACAAAGCGAGAGAAGGAACGCAAGCAGGGTCAGAGGGAGAGCGGGAAGCAGGGACTCGATTCTAGGACCCTGGGACCATGACCTGAGCCCAAGGCAGACGCTTAATGACTGAGCCACCTAGGCGCCCCTGAAGTGTGATTTTATTTTATTTTTTTTTTTTTTTAAGATTTTTATTTATTTGCGAGAGAGACGATGAGAGACAGAGAGCATGAGAGGGGGGAGGATCAGAGGGAGAAGCAGACTCCCTGCCGAGCAGGGAGCCCGACGCGGGACTCGATCC
>NW_027801737.1:0-283 GCF_054177405.1 Leptonychotes weddellii | reverse complement strand
GTCTGCTTCTCCCTCTGACCCTCCCCCCTCTCATGTGCTCTCTCTCTCTCATTCTCTCTCTCAGATAGATAAATAAAATCTTTAAAAAAAAAAGAAAACTAAACATTTTATCTAATATATTATTGCAACTCTTGGTCATTCTCCCATCTATGGGGCTTGCTATTGTTTTCTTTTTATATCTTTTTGTTTTTGTTTTGGTTGCTTATTTGTTTAATGCATGGCTGGATTATGTTATTGAAATCTATCTTTCATCTCCAACTGAGTTAAATCTCATGTTGCTATT
>NW_027801736.1:0-283 GCF_054177405.1 Leptonychotes weddellii | reverse complement strand
AAAGTCCAACTGTGTGCCACGACTCGGAATGCCCCACATGTAGTAAAATCCAGCGTTCTCGAAGCGCGCTGAATGAGCCAGCCTGAGGCCTGTGTGTGGAGCATTGCCGGTGCTGGGCTCTGGGTGGGCTTCTTGCGTCATGCTCACTTTCATTCCCGTGGCGGCATGGGCAAGCACCCACTGTCATCCCCGTCACTGCTGTCATCCCTGTCACCTGCCGTCATCCCCATCACTGCCGTCACTGAGGGTGTCACTGGAGCCCTGGGAGAGGAAGGAACTTGAA
>NW_027801735.1:0-283 GCF_054177405.1 Leptonychotes weddellii | reverse complement strand
GCCAAGTTACTAGCAAGAGTTCAAGAAGCGAACACACACAGTAAAATGTAAAATGGCAAAGCTAAACAGAAAAAGGGCCTGGGGCTCCTGAGTGGCTCAGTCCATTAAGCATCTGACTCTTGATTTCGGCTCAGGTCACGATCTCAGGGTCATGAGATCCAGCCCGGGTTGGGTTCTGTCCTGGGCGTGGAGCTTGCTTAAGATTCTCTCTTTCCCGGATGCAGAGAAAGGGGAACCCTCTTACACTGTTGGTGGGAATGCAAGCTGGTGCAGCCACTCTGGA
>NW_027801734.1:0-283 GCF_054177405.1 Leptonychotes weddellii | reverse complement strand
AATGTATCTCCCTTCGGGGCCCCTGGGTGGCACAGTCAGTTAAGCATCAGACTCTTGGTTTTGGCTCAGGTCGTGATCTCAGGGTGAGATCTCAGGTCGTGAGATTGAGCTGAGCCCCCCGTCGGGCTCTGAGCTCAGTGAGGAGTCTGCTAAAGTTTCTCTCTCCCTATGCTCCTCGCTGCTCTCATTTGTGTTCTCACTCTCAAATAAATAAATCTTAAAAAAAAAAAATGTATCTCTGTTCATATGGAATATATTTTTGAGGTGATTCAAGGAAGACTGC
>NW_027801733.1:0-283 GCF_054177405.1 Leptonychotes weddellii | reverse complement strand
GTCTGCTTCTCCCTCTGACCCTCCCCCCTCTCATGTGCTCTCTCTCTCTCATTCTCTCTCTCAGATAGATAAATAAAATCTTTTAAAAAAAAAGAAAACTAAACATTTTATCTAATATATTATTGCAACTCTTGGTCATTCTCCCATCTATGGGGCTTGCTATTGTTTTCTTTTTATATCTTTTTGTTTTGGTTTTGGTTGCTTATTTGTTTAATGCATGGCTGGATTATGTTATTGAAATCTATCTTTCATCTCCAACTGAGTTAAATCTCATGTTGCTATT
>NW_027801732.1:0-283 GCF_054177405.1 Leptonychotes weddellii | reverse complement strand
CTCTGCCAGTGCTGTCTGTCCTTGCCCACACTCCCTGGCAGGCCCTGGGGACGCATGGTCCCTCGCTGAATCCTTGAGGCTGTTTTAGGACAGGGGTGAAGCCTGCCCAGGAGAACCTCCCCATCTCATCTTCCAGAGCCAGGCTCCACGTCCAGGCGGGGGGCTGATGCCCTAGAAAGAACGGTGGGTACAGGTGGCATGCACAGAATCTCCTCTCCTGGATCCACCTCCCCGAGCCATGCCCCCCACCCCAATTTGGGACACGGCACCCAAACTGCCAGCC
>NW_027801731.1:0-283 GCF_054177405.1 Leptonychotes weddellii | reverse complement strand
TTCCAACCCTCTGCCTCAGAGCAGAGAGACCGCAGTCTGTTCTTCAGTGAGCTCTCCACGCCACACTGTCTCTGTTTCTGTCCATGCTGCTATAAACTGCAGCGGCCTGGGCTGTGCGCCCCTCAGCAGCACTCCCAGTCCTGCCTCCAGGTCAGGGCACGTCTCTGCCCTTTGTGCTTCTAAAACCGCCAGCTGCTCCCAGTTTGCACGCACGCGACTCCGCCACTTGGGGTTTCCACCCCGGGGGCTGCAGTTCACTGGCGCGACCCTGCTGCTCTGGGTT
>NW_027801730.1:0-283 GCF_054177405.1 Leptonychotes weddellii | reverse complement strand
TTTTTTATTGTTATGTTAATCACCATACATTACATCATTAGTTTTTGATGTAGTGTTCCATGATTCATTGTTTGTGCATAACACCCAGTGCTCCATGCAGAACGTGCCCTCTTTAATACCTATCACCAGGCCAACCCATACTCCCACCCCCCCTTCCAGAACCCTCAGTTTGTTTTCCAGAGTCCATCGTCTCTCATGGGTCGTCTCCCCCTCCAATTTCCCCCCCTTCATTCTTCCCCTCCTGCTATCTTCTTCTTCTTTTTTTTTTTCTTAACATATATTG
>NW_027801729.1:0-283 GCF_054177405.1 Leptonychotes weddellii | reverse complement strand
CTTAAGTACTTTTATAATATAACTCTATTTGGAGTCAAGGGGATGAGAAATATGCTTATTGCCAAGTGCAGTGTATATGGGGTTTGTGTGTGTGTGTGTGTGTGTAAGAGAGAGGATAGACAAACTGACAGACTTACCAAATCCATATTAATTCCTCATCACCCATAGCGTGAAATCAGTAGATAGTGTCTAAAATGGGAAATTCAAGAAGAGGTGTTATATGCACATTAGAGACTTGGAGCTCAGTATCAAAAGAATGAGCAAAAATAGTTCAAAGCTCTGG
>NW_027801728.1:0-3012 GCF_054177405.1 Leptonychotes weddellii | reverse complement strand
TGATGTCTCTTTGGAATAATTCCATCTTTACCTCTTTCAGGTCTCTGCTAAAATTTCTCCTTTTCAGAGTGGTCTTTCCTACTACCTTGTATGAAAGAGCTTCTCCAGCACCCTCCCTCACTATATCTTTCCTTTCTTTCATTTTTTTTTTTAAATTTATTTGACAGAGAGAGACACAGAGAGAGAGGGAACACAAGCAAGGGGAGTGTGAGAGGGAGAAGCAGGCTTCCCGTGGAGCAGGGAGCCCGATGCGGGGCTCGATCCCAGGACCCTGGGATCATGACCTGAGCCGAAGGCAGACGCTTAACGACTGAGCTACCCAGGCGCCTCTCCTTTCTTTCATTTTTTCACACTTTTTGATTTATTGCCATCACATATATTATGTATTTACTTCTTTATCTGTTCATGGCTGTGTCTCCAATTTCAGCACAGGAACCGGAATATAGAGAACACTCATATGTATCTCCTTCTTTTTCACCTACAAAATTTACAGTTTTTTTTAAACAATTCACACAATATAGATGTATATGGAGAAAAAGTAAAATATTTGTTGAATGGATGCATGATTACCCCATGTGGTTATTGCAAGGGTGAAATAAGTATATAAAATCCTTAGCACAATACCTGGCACATAGCAGGTTCTCAATAATGATTATCTTTTAAAATTAATAATAATTTTTGTTTATTTTTATTAGAGAAATTGTTAATTTTATATTATTTTTATTAATCATTGTAATTAAAATACACAGCGTAATTACTGGGAATCAATAAATGTTAGCTCTGACTGTGAATAAGAATCAGTGTATAGCATCAAGCCCAAAAGAACAGGTGCTCAGTTAGTGATAGCTGATAATTACTGAGTCCTTTTTATCTCCCTACAAACTTTTCCCCTCCCTGCTGAGTACTGATTCTTCCTGGGTCAGAGGTATTTTTACAACCTTTCCTCAAACCCTCCACTGCTTCAATATACTCCCTCCCCAGTCATTTCCAAATGACAGGAGCAATAAACTCCTAATTAGTCTTTTGAATAGTTTTTTTTAAAATTGTGCATTAGTTATGCTTATAGGCACAGTATATTCTTTCAAATTCAGCACTTCATGCAAAGAAAGCATTTTTGTAGAACACCTTGTTAGATATAGTTAGAGCAGATGTTTTATCAAACCACGTGTATCCTCAATTAAAAAAAAAAAAAGAACCACAACAGAACCTCTCTCTGCCTTTGCCTTTGCCTCTGCCTGATGGGGTATAAGTTGCTGAAAGCTACTTTTCAGTTCCTGCAGCTAGTTCAGGTAATGCTATGGGTTCCAAGCAACACAAGTATTTACTATTCCCTGTTCCATTCTGTTGTATATCTGATTTTATTATCTCTTGTTCATAAGTTTTAGCAGGTTCAGTTTTCCAACTTGTTTTCACTTACTTCCTGACTTAGAGGCTTTCAAATTTCAAAGCCCTTGAATAAAATAAAAGCTGAACTCTCCTGGTCAAAGATACACAACTAGAAATATGTAGCCCTGCAATTACCTGTTAGTTGATTCTGCTATTCCCTTACGTTATTATATTCTGTCTCATCATTACTGGGACAGCTCCTACTTTTGGGGAAATGTCCTGTGTTAAATACTCCTTCTTCTGTGGCTTCATTAGCATTCTATGCATATCCTTATAAATATTCTTGCCACATTAAATTTTAATTTGATTTGTCTGTCTCTCCCACTAGATGATGAAGATAGGGACTTCTGTATCTTCAGGGCCTAGTAACAGTATGCACTCAAAGTTGTTTTCATTGATCATGCCCAATTTCAGAGGTGTTAAGTCAGACTAGATCCCATCTGGAAGTCTGAGAGAAGGGAGCCTGTTGAAGGAATTTATCCAGGTCAGTGTCCCCGGGTAGAAAGCAGGGTGGAGAAGTATAGAGAGTAGATCTGGAGGACAAATCAAAGGTGTCCAGCATAAGATATTGGGTGTGCGACTGAGTCTAAAAATGAGGATTAAGGTTTTGCCAGATTGGAGGGATATGGGGGAGGGTGTTATTAGCTCAGTATGTTATTGCTTCATTGCAAACAACCACAAAATGTAAGTGACATACAGAAATAGCATTTATTTAGCTTATATGTTTGTATATTTTCCAGGTTGGGCCCACTTGAGGCTGTCCGGCTGGAGGAGATCTTTCCGTGTGCCTCTTCCTCCTGGGATCATCCAAGTCATCTATGAATGCTTTTCTCACAGAGATGGTAAAAGTGCGAGGGAGTAAGTCCAGTTGTGCATGTGCTTTTCAAGCTTTTGGTCATTTCACATGCCATATTGTTATCTTAGCCTGCACGAGTCACATGGCCAAATTTGGGTTAGGGAGAATTTGAGACTATTTCTGAACAATAATGTATCATACCCACCAAAGATGCTCCTGCATCTTTCCTCCTGTTACCTTTTAAATATTAGTTAAGGAGATGTTGACAAATGATTGAGGATTCTCTAATGGATCTTGCAGAATTTTCTCTAGTACTGTCTCTCCTCAAAGCTATATGATTATCCACCTAAAAAAATTTGGAATGTATTAGCAGTAGATTCTGGCTAATTCATGCAAATTCAGCATCTCCGCAGAACCTAAATTAAAATATAATTCAACACTAGGGAGGAGAGTAATTTTTTCTGCCTTATTCTTGGAAATGTCCATGCCACATTGATGCATATAATATTCTATAGCTGGCAAATAAGCTTACTAGCAGTGGTGTTAAAAAAATAAAAAGAATCTTTTATGAAAGTATACAATATTTTTGGGATGCATATGTGGCTTGATTTCAAATATAACTTGGAAAATCCACTGAATTTTAAAAATTTGTGAGTAACTGAGTTTCAGGTTGAGAATGAAACAAGTGAAAATATTTGAAGTTTTGTTGCTTTTAAAGGCTAGAATGTATAATAAATTGGCATGACAAGATGAATTATTCCATTCATTTATTCACTTATTTTTATAATTCAATCAGGTGAATTTTATTGAGCACCCTACCAAATTCAAAC
>NW_027801727.1:0-283 GCF_054177405.1 Leptonychotes weddellii | reverse complement strand
ACTTTTTTTTTTAAAGACTTTATTTATTTGTTTATTTGAGAGAGAGAGAGAGGGGGAGAGAGAGCGCACAAGAGGGGGAAGGGGCAGAGGGAGAAGCAGACTCCTCACTGAGCAGGGAGCCCAACGCAGGGCTCCATCCCAGGACCCTGAGATCATGACCTGAGCCAAAGGCAGAACTTAACCAACTGAGCCACCCAGGCGCCCCCAAAACAACACCGTTTATCACTTTGTGCATACCTCTACCGTTAGCACTTCCAAGCTGTCTTGTGCAAAGATGATGCTG
>NW_027801726.1:0-283 GCF_054177405.1 Leptonychotes weddellii | reverse complement strand
CGGTCTTCCTTCTTGAACCTGAGTTGTCATCTGATTCAGTACCTTCTCGATAGCTTTGTGAACTGTTCCACGAACTGCTGGAATAAGAAAAAAGTTTTTCTGTTTTTGCTATTCCCAAAGACTAAGAATGAAAATTCACATGAACTAATGTAACATTGCATGTGTAGTACGCTCAAATAAAAAACTTAAAAAAATAAAACTCACATGAAAACTAAAATATGTAAAATAAGAACTAGAGAACAATAAATATTTGGTGAATCCATTAATCTTAGGACCTATTAAC
>NW_027801725.1:0-283 GCF_054177405.1 Leptonychotes weddellii | reverse complement strand
GAGAGAGAGCATGAGAGAGAGCATGAGAGAGAGAGGGAGCACACAGGCAGAGGGGAGGGGCAGAGAGAGAAGCAGGCTCCCTGGGGAGCAAGGAGCCTGATGCAGGGCTCATCCCAGGCACCTGGGATCATGACCTGAGCTGAAGGCAGACTCTTAACCAACTGAACCACCCAGGTGCCCAGGAATATATATTTTAAATAAACATCCTTTGAAATTCCCAAGCACACTAAAGGTTGGGAACCTCCAGCATAAAAACAATGGGATTATCCTGAATCAATGACCC
>NW_027801724.1:0-283 GCF_054177405.1 Leptonychotes weddellii | reverse complement strand
ACTCTGTCACCCTCACTCCCTCTTGCCACATCCAAGGCAGCGAGAACATTCCTTGAGAAGTACCGAGGAAATAACCGTGCAGAACCAGGTGCCAAAATGGGCTAGCTGGGCATTGCTATGTGAGCATATGGGATTCGGAACTTGAACAGAGTTTGCCTGGTCTGTGTTTATGTCTACACACATATGTAGAGCCACAATCTGGGAGAGATCTAAATCCCCAAAGAACCAGCCAGTTAATGGGTTAAACCTTGGTTCTGGCTGAAAGGAGAGAAGAGGGAAAAGA
>NW_027801723.1:0-283 GCF_054177405.1 Leptonychotes weddellii | reverse complement strand
GTACTATGGTTATATGACATTTTTCACATTAGGGGAAGCTGAGTGAGGGGTAAACAGGAACCCTCAATGTTATTTTTGTATTTTTCTCTAAGTGTAAACTTAATTCAAAACATAATTTTAAAAACAGAACAAAAAAAATTAGCTGCTTATTGAATGCTTGATCTTCATATTTTCATGAGCACATTGCACATATCAACTTCATTGTAGGTGCCAAATAAATATTTCTTTAATTTTATTATGTTAGTCACCATACAATGCATCATTAGTTTTTGATGTGGTGATC
>NW_027801722.1:0-283 GCF_054177405.1 Leptonychotes weddellii | reverse complement strand
GTAAAACAAAACTTCCCGTCTTCCTCCTCCCACTCACACGAAAGCATTTACGTTGACACAGCGCCATCTGCTGGCACCCCGGACCAGTGCCGCTCATTTCACTCACTCATTGCAGAGCACTAGTAGACCTGCATGAAAGCATGGCACTCTCCTGTCACAAGTCAGAATCATCTCGGGGAATATATATATTTGTTTGTTTATTTTTTTATGAGAGAGAGAGAGCAGGAGCAGGGGGAGGGGCAGAGGGAGAGGGAGAAACAGACTCCCCACTGAGCCAGGAGCC
>NW_027801721.1:0-283 GCF_054177405.1 Leptonychotes weddellii | reverse complement strand
AAATAAATAAGTAAAATCTTAAAAAAATAATAAAAATAAAAAAATAAAATATTGCTCTATACACTTTTTAGACTTTTTCTCAACATAGGTACATGCACACACATATACAAAAATAAGATCATGCTATGTTATCCAACTATATTTTTACTTCTCTGTGGGTATTTTTTTTTATTCTTATGTTAATCCCCATACATTACATGATTAGTTCTAGATGAAGTGTTCCATGATTCATTGTTCGAGCACAACACCCAGTGCTCCATGCAGAACGTGCCCTCCTCAATAC
>NW_027801720.1:0-283 GCF_054177405.1 Leptonychotes weddellii | reverse complement strand
TTTCTTACAGAAAGTAAGTAATTGGGTCATGTCTTTTATCCACTCTGTCCATTTCTGTCTTTAATTGTATATTTAGACCATTTACCTTTGATGTAATTATTGCTATATTAGAACTTAAGTATGCTCTTTTATTTTTTGTTTTCTGTTTATTATTTTTTGATTCTGTGTTCTTTTTTCCTGCATCCCTGTGAATAATTCAAATTTCTTTTAGAATTCCATTTTTATTTATGTATAGTGTTTTTGTTTTTTTTTTTTTAAAGATTTTATTTATTTATTTGACAGA
>NW_027801719.1:0-283 GCF_054177405.1 Leptonychotes weddellii | reverse complement strand
GGTGGCTCTGGGGATCAAAGCATGTCCTCATGTGAGCCTAGGCATCCTCTCTCTCTTTCCACGACAGAATGCCTGAAGTGGAGAGGCCATTCCTGTGCTCTGGCTAGAACAGGGCTTTGGCCTGCCACCTTGTTTTATATGGCTTATTGTCTAAGAGTGATCTTCATATTTTTATTTATTTATTTATTTTTATTTTTTTAAAAGATTTTATTTATTTATTTGAGAGAGAGAGAATGAGAGAGAGCACATGAGAGGGGGGAGGGTCAGAGGGAGAAGCAGACTC
>NW_027801718.1:0-3013 GCF_054177405.1 Leptonychotes weddellii | reverse complement strand
TTCTTTCTAGGCACTTTCAAGATTTTTCTCTTTATTTTTGGTTTGTAGTAGTTTGTGATATGCTCTGGTATAATTCTCTTTTATTGATCTTACTTAGTATCCACTGAATTTCTGGGATTTTACAAGTCAGTGTTTTTCATCAAGTTTGGGAAGTTTTTGGCTATCACGTCTTCATATATTTATTCTGCTCCACTTTCACACTCTTCCTCCAATTATATGTATGTTAATATTTCCTGATATTATTTCACAGATTTGTGAGAGTTTGTTCTTTTTTTTTTTTTTTTCAAATTTTCCTCCCATTTTTCAGCTTGGATAATTTCTCTTGGTCTGTTTTCTGGTTCACTGACTCTTCCATCATCTCCAATCTACTGTTAAGATCATCCAGTGAGTTTTTAATTTTAATTTTAATTTTCTTTACTTCTAGGATTTCTTTTTGGATCCACTTCTTAATTTTCGTTCTCAGTTGAGATTTCTACTCATAAAATCACATTTTCTTATTTTTCTCACTTGCAGTAGGTAACAGCTCAGATAAGTCTATTTTTTTCTGATATTATTATACCTATCCCTGTCTTAATACTTGACTTAACATTTTTAATCCTTTTACTTTCAACTTTTAGTTATTATTCATTGGGTATGTCTTGTGTAAATAAATATAACAACATATAAATAATATGTAAGCTATTTATATTTCATAAAATAATCTTATAATCTGTTTTTTTAAATTTTTTTAAATTTTTTTTAAAGATTTTATTTATTTATTTGACAGAGAGAGACACAGCGAGAGAGGGAACACAAGCAGGGGGAGTGGGAGAGGGAGAAGCAGGCTCTCTGCAGAGCAGGGAGCCCGATGTGGGACTCGATCCCAGGACCCTGGGATCATGACCTGAGCCGAAGGCAGTCGCTTAACCGACTGAGCCACCCAGGCACCCAATCTTATAATCTGTTTTTTAATTGGCAATTTTAATTCATTTATGTATATTATGATTGTTGATATATTTGTCATCCCTGCTATTTTACTTTGCACTTTTAATTTGCACTTTTCTATGCTTTTTTCTTTTTTGTTCTTTTTTTAAAAAAATAAGATTTTTGCTCTTGTTTTTTTCTTATGGTGTTTTCCTTCTATATTGTTTTGGGAGTTTTTCCCTGGTTTATTCTTGAGCTAGTACTCTCTTCCCATATATATACCTTAACTTAAACACTTTGGTTTTTTCAGATTTTTATTTTCTCTTTTCTATTTAAACCCACAATTGCAAACTATTATTACTTTTAGCATGGAAAATGTTTGTTTACATTTTCTTGCATGTTTACCCATAAATACATATTATTGCTTCTTTTATTTCAGATCTGTTTTCTGATACAGTTTTCCATTTTTTTGCAGTATATTCTTTCAAAATTTCTTTGGTGAAGATCTGCTGGTTATAAACTCTGTTATTTATTTGGAAGTATCTTTATTTCATCTTTATTCTTGAAGGATAGTTTTCCTGAGCATACAGTGTTTGATTACATTACATTTTCTCTGTACTTTGAAGATAATCTGCTATCTTCTGGTTTTTGTTGTTGCTGGTTAGAATTCTTTAGTCAGATCTAATTATAGTAATCAGTTTTTTGTCTGGCTGTTTAAAATCTTTCATTTTGCAGTTTTCTACAGTATATCTAGGTGTTGAGTTCTTATTTATACTACTTGGTGTATATTGTTTTTCTTGAATCTTGATCCAAGTCTTTCATATGTTTTTGAAAATTCTCAGCTCTCACCACTTCAGATATTGTTTCTGGTGTTTGTTCTTTCTGCTCTCTCACTTACAGAGACTTATTCATGTGTGTGGCAGAATTTGATTTTGAGCTTACATATAGTTTTTCAGACTTAGTCTGTTAGAGTCGAAAGAACCTCAGTTGCAGATATAGTCTCCTTTTTTAAAGGAGATTATTAAATTAAAAAAAAAGTTTTATTTATTTATTTTAGAGAGAAAGAGTGTGCATGAGCAGGGGGAGGGGCAGAGGGAGAGGGAGAGAATCTCAAGCAGACTCCCCACTGGGTGTGGGGCCTGACTTGGGGCTCTGTCTTAACCACCCTGAGATCATGACCTGAGCCAAAACCAAAAGTTGGATGCTCAACTGACTGAGCCACCCAGGCAGCCCTGAAGATATTTTCATCAAGGGACCATTGAATATAAATTATGTCAGGAAGTAGTGAGCTGTGCTAAATGAGGAAACTAAGTGATTCAGAGCATACACTCTGGGACTAGGCTTGCTGCTGGCCTTCTGGGCTAGCCCTCACCAGATGAGGGACCCTCAGCACGCCAGTCCAGTTCTCTTTGTCTTAGTTTCCCCATGGGTAAAATGGACATAATAGTAGGATCTGTGTCAAAGGGTTGTGAGGATTGATTGATTTAGTATATGTAAAGTATGTGGAACCAGCCTGTGGTACAGTAAGCTCTCTGTTAATATTTGTTCTGGTGCAGGCTCACTAGCAGTGGTGGCAGACCCAGAACTCAGACCAGGTTCCCTGACTCTGAATCTTGTACTTTTATATTGTACTTCTGATGGCCTTTAATTAAGTTTATGATCTGTTTATCAACTTTTAATTTACATATCATTAGAAGCTAAAGGTATTCATTCTAAAATTTCCTAAAATTTATGTTCTTCCTGAATAATTGATATTGCTAAAAATTTATTACTTTTTATTTTTATTTTTATAGGTTTTATTTATTTATTTGACAGAGAGAGACACAGCAAAAGAGGGAACGCAGGCAGGGGGAGTGGGAGAGGGAGAAGCAGGCTTCCCGCAGAGCAGGGAGCCCGATGCGGGGCTCGATCCCAGGACCCTGGGATCATGACCTGAGCCGAAGGCAGATGCTAAACGCCTGAGCCACCCAGGTGCCCCAAATTATTACTTTTTAAACCACACTTTTTCTTTTTAAAGATACATTCACTTGGAGTATTTGATTTAAAAAGGCAAGAATTGGGGCTCCTGGGTGGCTCGGTTTGTTGAGCGTCTGCCTTCAACTCAGGTCAT
>NW_027801717.1:0-283 GCF_054177405.1 Leptonychotes weddellii | reverse complement strand
CAGCTACCCTTCCCTCATCCCCACCTCCCCACCCTCATTCCTGTGTTCCATCCACACAGAACTATTACTTCCCTAGGTTTTCCATGGCATACCACACTAATTCATGCCTTTGTCCTTTTTATACGATGCCCACAATGTCCCGTGTCTATCCCCTTTCCAGCCCTGCACTGACCCTCATCCCCTTGGAGATCTATTTATTGTGCAATGCAAAGTTCTGGAGCCTGCACCTTGGTGAGGCTTTTCTCAATTTCCCAATCAGAGGAAATCACTCTTTCCTTTGGGC
>NW_027801716.1:0-283 GCF_054177405.1 Leptonychotes weddellii | reverse complement strand
GTAACTGAAGAAAAATGATGGAAGAGAGCGGAATAGAGACAACCCCCCCGGGGACCCCTCCACCGCACCCCGCGGGACTGGCCTCAGCTGCTGTGGCTTCCACCCCGCTGCCTTTAGGTATGTGGCCGTGATGGCACCTCGTGTGTCTGGAGGGTAGGAACGACACCGTTAACTTTTCTCAGAGTCAGTTAAAAGAAAAATACATAGATGAAAACATCTCTGATCTTTTGCCAGGATGAAGGGAAGTGACCTTTTTTATTTAAGCCTAAAAGTATATTTTGCT
>NW_027801715.1:0-283 GCF_054177405.1 Leptonychotes weddellii | reverse complement strand
GACACACGACCCAACGTTTGCTTCCTTGGCTTCTTTGCCACAATGAAGACATAAAATGCTCATTATGATCAAGATTTTAAATTTAAAAAAATTTTAATTAGGCAAACACACACAGCAGTGTATAGCAAAAAAGACTTAACAGATGTTAACATTTTGCCACATTTGCTTCAATCTCTTGCTGCCCTAGAACACATAATAGTTACTATTTACTGAGCCTTTTCTCTATAGTCAGGCACTATTCTAAATGCTTTAAATATATTAACTCATTTGATTCCCACCACCC
>NW_027801714.1:0-283 GCF_054177405.1 Leptonychotes weddellii | reverse complement strand
TCAAAGTCCTTCCTTGAGCCGGGTCCTGAATATTAACAGTTTGAGTATAAAACACATTAGAGGCATTTCTCTAAGGGATGGAAAGATAATGAAAGGATACTTTTTAAAAAAATTTTATTATGTTATGTTAATCACCATACAGTACATTATTAGTTTTGGATGTAGTGATCCACGATCCATTGTTTTCATAGAACACACAATGCTCCATGCAATACGTGCCCTCCTTAATACCCATCACTGGGCCAACCCATCCCCCCACCCCCCTCCCCTCTAAAACCCTGTT
>NW_027801713.1:0-283 GCF_054177405.1 Leptonychotes weddellii | reverse complement strand
ACTTTTTTTTTTAAAGACTTTATTTATTTGTTTATTTGAGAGAGAGAGAGAGGGGGAGAGAGAGCGCACAAGAGGGGGAAGGGACAGAGGGAGAAGCAGACTCCTCACTGAGCAGGGAGCCCAACGCAGGGCTCCATCCCAGGACCCTGAGATCATGACCTGAGCCAAAGGCAGAACTTAACCAACTGAGCCACCCAGGCGCCCCCAAAACAACACCGTTTATCACTTTGTGCATACCTCTACCGTTAGCACTTCCAAGCTGTCTTGTGCAAAGATGATGCTG
>NW_027801712.1:0-283 GCF_054177405.1 Leptonychotes weddellii | reverse complement strand
TCAAAGTCCTTCCTTGAGCCGGGTCCTGAATATTAACAGTTTGAGTATAAAACACATTAGAGGCATTTCTCTAAGGGATGGAAAGACAATGAAAGGATACTTTTTAAAAAAATTTTATTATGTTATGTTAATCACCATACAGTACATTATTAGTTTTGGATGTAGTGATCCACGATCCATTGTTTTCATAGAACACACAGTGCTCCATGCAATACGTGCCCTCCTTAATACCCATCACTGGGCCAACCCATCCCCCCACCCCCCTCCCCTCTAAAACCCTGTT
>NW_027801711.1:0-283 GCF_054177405.1 Leptonychotes weddellii | reverse complement strand
TTGTGCTCTCTCTCTCTCAAATAAATAAATAAAATCTTTATTAAAAAAATCAAGTGTCTGGCCGCCCCCACCTCCCCAGGGAATAATAGCCGATAATACAAATAACTCACGGCGTGTCTCACACCTGCCATACTGCATCCTGTTCCAGCTCCTTGAACTAGGTTTACTCACTCCTCTCAGCAGCACCCTGAGGTAGGGAATATTTCTATTTTATTGATGAGGAAACTGAGGCACAGTGCAGTTGAATAATTTGCCCAAAGTCCTGGCTATGAAATGGAGATCA
>NW_027801710.1:0-283 GCF_054177405.1 Leptonychotes weddellii | reverse complement strand
CACAGTCAGTTAAGTGTCCGACTTGGTTTTGGCTCTGGTCATGACCTCAGGGTTGTGAGATCGAGCCCCGCGTCGGGCTCCTTGCTCAGCACAGAGTCTGCTTGAGATTCTCCCTCCCTCTCCCTCTGCCCTCCCACTCATGCTTTCTCTGTCTCTCAAATAAATAAATAAAATCTTTAAAAAAATTTGTTTTTTTTTTAAATTTTTTAAGACTTTTTATTTATTTATTTATTTATTTGACAGAGACAGCGAGAGAGGGAACACAAGCAGGGGGAGTGGGAGA
>NW_027801709.1:0-283 GCF_054177405.1 Leptonychotes weddellii | reverse complement strand
TGCACAAACAATGAATCATGGAACACTTCATCTAAAACTAATGATGTAATGTATGGGGATTAACATAAGAATAAAAAAAAATTAAAAAAAAAAAAAAGAGTCTAAGATGAATTTCCACTGGTGTACCCTCAAGAGTGTATTGAACACCTTATAAAAGGATGGAAGCAGATTAAGGAATGGAAGAGAAGATCCTTCATTCTGATAGATCCGTTCCTGTTTTGTTCCCAGATTCCTGCTGATTCATACACCTTTGCTGGATTTCTGTCACAGCTGCTATTTCACT
>NW_027801708.1:0-283 GCF_054177405.1 Leptonychotes weddellii | reverse complement strand
CTCAGGTCATGATCTTAGGGTCCTGGGATCGAGCCCCGTATCCGGCTCCCTGCTAATTGGGAGGCCTGCTTCTCCCTCTCCCTCTGCCTGACACTTCCCCTGCTTGTGCTCTCTCTCTCGCAAATAAATAAATAAAATCTTTAAAAGAAATAATAACTTTCTTACTCTCTTTGGCCCTGTTACGTATTTGCTGACATTTAAAGAATCCACATTTTAAAATAGTAACACATAAGATACAAACAAATTCTTAGAAGGCCAACATTTATTTATTTTAAGGAAAATA
>NW_027801707.1:0-3013 GCF_054177405.1 Leptonychotes weddellii | reverse complement strand
GCCTGTTGGTGGGTATTGAGGAGGGCACATTCTGCATGGAGCACTGGGTGTTATGCACAAACAATGAATCATGGAACACTTCATCTAAAACTAATGATGTAATGTATGGGGATTAACATAAGAATTAAAAAAAAAAGGACTTATAAGTATAATGAAACAGGATTACAGATGACTATTGATACTAAGATATGGCATAGACTATATAGACTAGTACAATTTTGTTTTTACTTACAAGATTTAGAAATAATTTGACCAACACTCTGTTCTATGTATCTATCTTCACCTACAGAGGAACATAAGAGAATTATCTCTGTTCTGTGTTTAGGTCCTGCGCTAACTCTCTTTGTTCATTAACAGTTTGATGTAGCAATAGTTTGTTGTGATAAATAAATAATGATAGTCAATATTTAGATAGCATATGATGTGTTTCTTTTAATAATCAAAATGCACAGGCCGGAGATGCAGCTACTTTGTGAATCTTTGCTTCCCTCCACACCTGGTAGATATTTCTCAATGTGAGTGATTGAGATTTTAAGAAAATTAACCTGGAGTGTATGTGACAAGTGAATTTGTGAGGGGAATACCTATGAGTAAGGCAGTCCTAATTCTCTTTTAATAGCAAAGATATAAGACAATAAAGATATGGCTGAACATCTAATCAATGAAAAGAAAAGAGAGGGATACATGTGTAGCTACTTAAACCGGCACAAGTTTCAGAGAGAAGCAAATGAATTAGGAAAGTTTTCTTCATTTTCTTGTTAAGTTTAAAATATTTTTAAATCAAAATTCACACAAGTTTAGCAGAAAGGAAAATAACTATAAAAATATTGGAAATAAGTTAAAATGTTACATTTTTCAGTAGTTGAAATGTGGATGCTTGCTCTCTTAATAGTGAGCATATATTCCTATAAGGGAAAAAAATACACTTCAAAAACTTCAAAGTGTGACCCTTTATTTTGTTTGTTTGTCTTCTGAAACCAATATACCTATTCATTTGTTCTAGACAAAACTGTTTGAATGATTTTTAAAAATCTACTTTATGTGGAGCAAAAATATATTAGCATTTATTTGAACATCCTTAATGTTACTTTAAAAATTCTTCTTAGTTGGGATATTGCACTTGGAATTTTGGTAAGGGAATGTGAAGTAGAAGAATATTTAGATGTATTCCTACTTCTTCAAGTGTGCCTCATATACTTGCTTTTATTCTTTATCCTTAATACTCTCTCCTTGAACATTCAATTTGGCTTTTGTTGTGCCCACTCAACTGAAACAACTCCATTTACCCTTTTTTTTTTTTAACCACAATCCCAAGGCTAAATATCTTCTCTCTTCTCATTCTTCTTGTCCTCACTGTTATCATTGTGGTACAGTACATCACGATTCTCTCCTTCAAATGATAGATAGATGATAGATGGATGGTAGATAGATAGATAGATGATAGATGGATTATAGATACATAGATAGATATAGATAAAGAAAATGACAGTATGGATTAGCTGAGCGATTATCCTCCTAAATCACTGCATTGGTTAATTAAATGGCTACAATAGAAGTATCTGGAGAAGTTAGAAGAGCAATCAGAAGTTTTGAAAAATAATTTTCAAAGATTATTTAGCCTAAAAACAATATTTATTTGAAAAATCTATCAATCTGTTTATCTGTCTAATCTTTGGTATGTTAAACAATCACTACTAGTGATGTAATAAAAACACGCTTGACTTTGGTTTCACAGGATTCCTTTAAAATATATTAAGTTTCTATGTAGGCTGGCTTTGTACTCTATAGGCATGGAGGACAAAACTGACATTTTATTTTCTGACCATATCCATGGACTCCCCAGGCATTTCCATAGCCTAGTACTTTTTTTTTTTTTTTTGAGTTCCCTTAATACAAACAAATGAGGTCTTATCTGGATAGTCAGTGTTAACTTCTTGAAATTCACTATTTACCACCAGCTTCCTGCAGCTGTGTCTTCTAGCTCTCTAAAAAGGCGTATTAATGCAGGGTAATAATTATCTCACTCTAGCTCTCTTTCTCTTTTGTATTCACAGAATATACTCGCATGTCCTTGACTTGATAACCTTTGGGAGAGCATATTTATGCTATCAAGAATTAAAGAAGAAAAAAAGCTGTCCCTGGCTCAGCCAGCAAATCAACTAGTAAAATTTTTACTCTCCCTCTAGATTTTGCAGTTTAGAGTGAGACTAGAGTGCAGAGTATCCCCTATCTACAGAGACATATCAGTGTGTGGTGATTCTCACTACTGATGCTCACTCTCTCTAGAATTAAGATGAAGGTGGTAGCTCCCCAAACTTCTGAACCCAAAAGGAGGCAACTGTGGCCCACAGCATCAACTTTCTCCAAAGAAATATCTCTATATTTTTCTTTATTGCTCCTTTAGCTGCCTAAAACACTGAGAATAGCAAGATTCATAAAACAGATCCTCTAAGGGGTGCCTGGGTGGTTCAGTCAGCTAAGCATCTGACTCTTGATTTCAGCTCAGTTCATGATCTCAGGGTTGTGAGAGAGATCCCAACGTTGGACTCCATATTCAATGGGGAGTCAGCTTGAGATTCTCTCTCTCTCCCCCTCTATTCCTCCACCCCCCCACACTGGTTCTCTCTCTCTCTCTCTCTTTCTCAAATAAATAAATAAATCTAAAAAACAACAACAACAACAAACCCAGATTCTCCAGGATTTCTTTCAAAAAAATCAGCATACAGGGAAAAATTGACAAGGCAAGAAACAACAAATGTTGGAGAGGTTGTGGAGAAAGGGGAACCCTCTTACACTGTTGGTGGGAATGCAAGTTGATACAGTCACCTTGGAAAACAGTGTGGAGGTGCCTCAAAAAATTTAAAATAGAGCTACCCTATGACCCAGCAATTGCACTACTGGGTATTTACCCCAAAGACACAGATGTAGTGAAAAGAAGGGCCATATGCACCCCAATGTTCATAGCAGCAATGTCCGCAATAGCCAAACTGTGGAAAGAGCTGAGATGCCCTTC
>NW_027801706.1:0-283 GCF_054177405.1 Leptonychotes weddellii | reverse complement strand
AATCATGGAACACTTCATCTAGAACTAATGATGTAATGTATGGGGATTAACATAAGAATAAAAGAAAAAAAAAAAAAACAAAACAAAAAAATAAAATAAATGTAGTCTGAGATTTACTATCATGTTGAAAAATGTGAACGCTGCCGCCATGTGATTAATCAAATCTTCTCGAATAATAACATTCTGGAAGGGGGAAGGTAGTGCCAGTCTTCTCATTAACTTTTTTGAGAGGTCCAGAAAGTAGGTTCATAGTCTCCCTCTCTGTTCCCAAGGAATGCTTTTA
>NW_027801705.1:0-283 GCF_054177405.1 Leptonychotes weddellii | reverse complement strand
AATTAAAATGTTATACCTTATAGAATTCTAATCCTCTTTAAGAAAGGAAATTTTGTGTGTTCCTAAAATGTTAAGTAAATATATAGAAGCCTAAGCCAACTTTATTTTTGAATTTCCATTGTGTTTAATCCAAATTAAGTTTGTTGAGTGTCTAAAGAGGTGGGTGGGCAGTGAATTCCCAATCTTTTATTGAGCTTCCGCTATGAGTTTGGACTTTGGCAAACATTTGTCTAATGCAGGTTTCAATCACAATACCTATTCCTCAGTCCAATAAACGGCTTGA
>NW_027801704.1:0-283 GCF_054177405.1 Leptonychotes weddellii | reverse complement strand
CACTACATCTAAAACTAATGATGTAATGTATGGGGATTAACATAAGAATAAAAAAAAAAAAAAAAGAAAAATTGCTCTCTTGTTTCCAGCAACTTTAAATAGTTTTGATTCCATCTTTGATGATCTGCCTTTCCCTACATGTATCTGGGTGTAGATTTAAAAGTTTTACTTAGCTCTGTTTGGACCAAGGGCTTATCTCTTGACTAGTTCCAGAAAACTGTCAGCCATTTTTGTATTATATACTTTCTCTCAGTCATGTTCTCGCCTCTTTTTCTGGAACTTC
>NW_027801703.1:0-283 GCF_054177405.1 Leptonychotes weddellii | reverse complement strand
TTCCAACCCTCTGCCTCAGAGCAGAGAGACCGCAGTCTGTTCTTCAGTGAGCTCTCCACACCACACTGTCTCTGTTTCTGTCCGTGCTGCTATAAACTGCAGCGGCCTGGGCTGTGCGCCCCTCAGCAGCACTCCCAGTCCTGCCTCCAGGTCAGGGCACGTCTCTGCCCTTTGTGCTTCTAAAACCGCCAGCTGCTCCCAGTTTGCACGCACGCGACTCCGCCACTTGGGGTTTCCACCCCGGGGGCTGCAGTTCACTGGCGCGACCCTGCTGCTCTGGGTT
>NW_027801702.1:0-283 GCF_054177405.1 Leptonychotes weddellii | reverse complement strand
AGGTTTACACTGATCTACTCTGCTCTCTCCTTCCACATAGAAATGACTGATACATTTGAAAAATTTAAGAAGAAATAAAAGCTAAAAACTATAATAAATATCTAGGTGTACTAAGGTGAATAAAAATGCACAGCAGTAAATGATATGCTGAAGCTCAAAACTAACTGGGTTCTACATGACCAAGATAAGCAAAGTTGGCCTGGAATTCAGGTCCTATAAAAAAAATTGGACCTGAAGTATATGGCCCTTGCCAGAAAATGGAGACAGGCTTAGCAATGAAAAT
>NW_027801701.1:0-283 GCF_054177405.1 Leptonychotes weddellii | reverse complement strand
GAGAGAGAGCATGAGAGAGAGCATGAGAGAGAGAGGGAGCACACAGGCAGAGGGGAGGGGCAGAGAGAGAAGCAGGCTCCCTGAGGAGCAAGGAGCCTGATGCAGGGCTCATCCCAGGCACCTGGGATCATGACCTGAGCTGAAGGCAGACTCTTAACCAACTGAACCACCCAGGTGCCCAGGAATATATATTTTAAATAAACATCCTTTGAAATTCCCAAGCACACTAAAGGTTGGGAACCTCCAGCATAAAAACAATGGGATTATCCTGAATCAATGACCC
>NW_027801700.1:0-283 GCF_054177405.1 Leptonychotes weddellii | reverse complement strand
TCACTCTCAGCTCAGTTTCTAAAGCAAGTTTAGAAACTTCAGCCCAGTTTCTAAAGCAAGTTTTGGGTCCATAGTTCAGCAGGGTGCATAGAATTACAACACATTTTGGGGATCTCTGAATGGATTTTTCTATCATACTAGGAATATGTCTTATCAAAATGCATGAGATACTTAAAACCATAATATTGTCTCCCCAGGACAGTAATGGATATGTACTAGCTTTTTACTCACAAGTTCCCCTATGGCTTCAATGACAGCAAACACTGTGATCTCATACCCAACA
>NW_027801699.1:0-283 GCF_054177405.1 Leptonychotes weddellii | reverse complement strand
AACCAACTGAGCCACCCAGGCGCCCCTCTCCTGGGGATTTTTTAAAAATGCAGTCGGGGGTCACCTGGCTGGCGAGTTCAGTCCGAGGAGCAGGGGGCTCTTGATCTCGGGGGCATGAGTTCAAGCCCCATGTTGGGTATAGAGATGACTAAAAAAAAAGAGGAAAAGTCATGCTAGAAACAAAATTTCTCCCTCTTTAAAAAAAATACAAAGTCGGGTTTCTCAGGTGTGGGGTGTGGCTCAGGCGACGCGGATGCTGCAGTTTGGAAGACCACCTGCTGAG
>NW_027801698.1:0-283 GCF_054177405.1 Leptonychotes weddellii | reverse complement strand
CATTCTTACCAGCAAAGTATAGGGTTCCAATTTCTCCACATCCTCTCCAACACTTGTTATCCTCCAATTTTTTTAAGATTTTTAAAATTTTTTTAGAGAGAGAGAGAACCTGCGCAGGGATGGGGTGGGGGAGGGGCAGAGGGAGAAAGAGAATATTAAGCAGGCTCCACACCCAGCGTGGAACCTGATACAGGGCTCAGTCTCATAACCCTGGGAGGATGATCTGAGCCGAAATCCAGAGTCTGATGCTTAACCAACTGAGCCACCCAGGAGCCCTGTTATT
>NW_027801697.1:0-283 GCF_054177405.1 Leptonychotes weddellii | reverse complement strand
TGGCCCCTGCAGGGAGAGTGGCAGGTACTTGCAGAAAGTGGCTTTCAGTACATAGAGGTGGGCACCCAGAGGGCATGGGAAGGGGACATCCACAGCACCTGCTCTAAGCCCTCATTGCTAACTGACAGGCTCTCTTTCACAGTTTCAGATTGGAGGTATGGGAGAAACAGAGTGAGGAATCCTTTGAGAATAAAGGAGGGAGGCAAGGAAAAGCTGGAGGGAAGGAGGAGAGAAGGTCAGGGAGGAGAATGAGAATGGGAGTCTACGGCCATACCACCCTGAG
>NW_027801696.1:0-3013 GCF_054177405.1 Leptonychotes weddellii | reverse complement strand
TCATCTTTACAGTCTTACTCATTTCCTATGGGGTCATTCTGCACTCCCTGAAGACCCATAGTCAGGAAGGGAGGCGCAAAGCCTTATCCACCTGTGGCTCCCACATTACAGTGGTGGTCCTCTTCTTTGTCCCCTGCATTTTTATGTATGTGAGACCTCCTTCTACCTTACACATCGATAAATCCTTGACTGTGTTTTATACAGTTATCACCCCTATGTTAAACCCTCTAATCTATACACTGAGAAATGGAGACATGAAAAATGCCATGAGAAAACTGTGGACCAGAAGAAGAAAATGAGGCCAAAGAGAAATGTGTTACCTTTTTTCAATGAAGAGTTGCTCCATCCAGGAAAGGATTATGTATTTGTAATGAATTTCACCTCAGGTTTAATGAGCTTGCGTATGAAGAAAGCATTTGAGATGTAAATACTTCTAATGATCACAAAAGATTTCTAAGATTTTCATAAATTTTTAGGAAAATAGATGTTTAGCTTTTGGGCATAAAATGTCTTTGTTGAAACTATAGGCTTATGTTTTATGTGATGAGTTATGCTATAGTCAATATTGGACCTTTATTTCATTAGTGGACAATTTTCACATGCTTTTCTTTTACATAATTATTCTTTTTCAGAATTAATAGTGCTCATTACATATTTTGGAGAGAGAAGTTAAGAAATGGGACATAAAGACTTGGTTCACTCCTCCCATACAAAGTCAACTCATTTGATACTTGAAGTATATATCTTATTTTTGTATCTGCAAGATATTTAAGTATATCATTTTATTCACAGTGCTAAGCACAAAGGATTGAAAAGGAATGCTGCTTCCATATTGTAATATTAATCATAAAGAAGTTAAGTGAAGAAAAAAATTTGAACAAAAGATGTAGATTTAATAAGTAAGATTTACTTATTTTTCTGAGTGGGCACTCCTATTGTCTCCTCACATGGAGCAGCTTTTTTTGGTGTTATATTTTCATTGAGATTATCCATTAGTCTTCCCTGATAGTTTAGAATATCTGATAACATCTCGGCCATTTTTCAGTATCCCCATCTCTACTTTTGCTTACAGTGTTTCATAGCCTTCTTTAGGGACCTAGGCCCTTCCTTTCATATGTGGAATTACTATAATGCATAATTCATGAGCTTCAAGTATGCAATACAGAACCTGACACCAGATATTTTCGGTGATATCATTGTTAAGAAAGATGTTGACATTATGGCATGTCATTCTTACCTCTGCTGTTAATGGAATGTAGATTATTAGACAATAAAGAGGCCATAATATGGAGACCTCTTTCATAAGCCTCCTCTCTCTGAATGAGGTTTGAAAGAAAATATTATCTGCCTCTAATAGTGTAGGAAGCATGTAGTCAAAGAAACTCATGGTTCTGCCTCCCTTATTTAGTCTGGATTCATGAGCCCTGGCTATGGGGAATGGAACCTTTTCACTGATAAGTCACAGTGTAAGAGAAACTTTACATCCCAATTTTTATCTCAATTATTATTACATGGAATTTTCTTACATCATCTCAAAGTCTTCCCAAACATGACACTATTCATTAAATAATAGTAAACAGAAGTTAAATAATTAAGTCATCTACTTTTGGATGTTGCTATAGACTGAATATTTGTGTTCCTCCCAAAATTCATTAAATCCTATATAATACATGGTATTTGGAGGTGAGGTGTTTGGGAGGTGATTAGGTCATGAAGGTAGAGCTCTCATGAATGGGACTAGTGTCTCTTTAAAAAGAGACACCACAGACCTCACTTGCCTTTTCTGCCATGTGAGGACACAGCAAAAAACAGTTATCTATGAACTAAGAAGCAGGCGCTCATTAGACGTGGAATCTACAAGTGTCTTGATCTTGGACTACCCAGACCCCAGAACTGTGAGAAATTGACTTTTGTTGAAGCCAATCAGCCCAAATGGACTTAGACAGTTACTTAATTTCCAAATTTGTGTAGTTATTTCAAGTGATTAGATAAAAATCTTGGTTAATTATCTATGTTAATTATTCTGTACGTTCCCTTAAGCCAGGGAAAGTTACTTGTCTTTGTACTCTGTATTTGCACAATGTCTGATGTAGAATCCACTCCATGAACTCTCTCAGGTACTTGCATTCTTGAATTCTTGATCTATTGGAGAGGTTTTTTTTTTTAAAGATTTTATTTATTTATTTGAGAGAAAGAGCAGGAGCAGAGGGCAGGGCGGAGGCAGAGGGCAGAAGGAGAGGGAGAAGGGAGCTGAGCAGGGAGCCTGATGCAGGGCTCGATCCCAGGACCCTGAGACCATGACCTGAGCCGAAGGCAGATGCTTCACTGACTGAGACACCCAGGCACCCCTCTATTGGAGAGTTTTTACTGATGAATTTTGATGAACTCTTTCTACATTAAGTATGTATATTTGCTACAGTAGTCTTCTTTTATATTTGCTCAAAATATTTATTTTATTCATGTTGTACTTATAGGTGTTTTTCTATAATGATGTTCTCATATCCTTTTACTCTTGATTTCTTCTATCACATCACTCTTGGAAAATTTCATTTACTTTCATTTGGTGAATTCATAAATTTAACATCTTTTTAAAAAATAAAAATAACTCTCAAAAAGTTTTCTTTTTAAATGGTCTAGGATTTATTTTTGTTTGTGATGAGGACATACCTAAGCCCATTTTCCTCTAATAGGAAAAATAATCTGCCAAGGTTATTATTAATGTTAGTAATAATTTAAAATTTTCTATTTAATATGTCAAATTTTATACAATTAGTATGTTTGATTTGGGGCCCATTTCCCCTCCTCCTCTGTTGTTCCCTTCACCTCCTCCTCCCCCTGATCCTCCTTTTCCTTTGGTGTATTTCCCTACTACTAACATTCTATGTCAGTAGTCAAGGATTTTAACGTGTATTAAACCTTGTAGGAATAATCTCCCTTAATTACTCAGCCTATTCAAGTCTCTTGCAATTTCTAAATACTTACTTTTCCTGATAAACTTTGGGATTATTTTGTG
>NW_027801695.1:0-283 GCF_054177405.1 Leptonychotes weddellii | reverse complement strand
CTCTGCCAGTGCTGTCTGTCCTTGCCCACACTCCCTGGCAGGCCCTGGGGACGCATGGTCCCTCGCTGAATCCTTGAGGCTGTCTTAGGACAGGGGTGAAGCCTGCCCAGGAGAACCTCCCCATCTCATCTTCCAGAGCCAGGCTCCACGTCCAGGCGGGGGGCTGATGCCCTAGAAAGAACGGTGGGTACAGGTGGCATGCACAGAATCTCCTCTCCTGGATCCACCTCCCCGAGCCATGCCCCCCACCCCAATTTGGGACACGGCACCCAAACTGCCAGCC
>NW_027801694.1:0-283 GCF_054177405.1 Leptonychotes weddellii | reverse complement strand
CCTCCTGCGCTCGCTCCCGCCTGCAGGCCTCCCCTGCTTCCCTCAGCCTCTCGGTTCCCATCTTTCTTTTCATAGGAAGGGGTAGAGCTGACGGAAAGAGACTCACGCCTCCTCGTTCCGCTCCCGCCCACCCCACCGGTGGGCCGGCCATCACCGTAAGAAGAGTTACCACTCAGTGAGAGGAGTGAGTCAGTTTAGATTTTTTTTTTAAGATTTTATTTATTTATTTGACGGAGGCAGAGGGAGAGAGGGAACACAAGCAGGGGGAGCGGGAGAGGGAGAA
>NW_027801693.1:0-283 GCF_054177405.1 Leptonychotes weddellii | reverse complement strand
GGCATTCAACCCCATCACCTCTTGGCCTGAGGGTCCTTGCCTTAAAAGGATCTGGTAGGTAGCAAAGATACCAATGATAAGTCTTACCTCATTGCCAGGACTCAGTCGTTTGTGGTGTCACCTACAACTGCCCCATATCAGTCCATCAGAATCATGTCCTTGTTCTCACTGCTCCATCTTCTTTTTTTTTTATTATTATTATGTTAATCACCATACATTACATCATTAGTTTTTGATGTAGTGTTCCATGATTCATTGTTTGCGTATAACACCCAGTGCTCCA
>NW_027801692.1:0-283 GCF_054177405.1 Leptonychotes weddellii | reverse complement strand
GAACGTTCCAGAAGCGCAGGTGGGGCGGGGCCTGGTGTGCCGCGGTGGGGGCAGAGGGTGCCCGCAGGTCCTGGCCAGAGCTCGGGCTCTGGGAGAAGCCCGCGAGGACGACGCGCAGCCCGCCTGTCTGCCAGCGCCCCCTTCCCACGTGGACACGTCCCCGATTCTGGGTCACGGTCCAGGGTGGAAACCAGGCGCTGCTTTCCCAGCCTCCCTTGCAGCCAGCCCCCCTCACGTGATCCGGGCCCGCCAATCAGAAGCCTCCCGTGAGCCTCTGCGCAGG
>NW_027801691.1:0-283 GCF_054177405.1 Leptonychotes weddellii | reverse complement strand
CAGGCCCCCAAAGGGGGCTCTGGGTCCGGCCCCACCATTGAGGAGGTGGATTAAGACTTCTTCCTCAAATTGTTTGTGTTTGTGTCGGAGACTGTTGGGATTCAGGACTCTTGCATTGCCTTCCATGTCTGTGTTTCATCAGCTCTCAACATTGCCAGTTGTTTGCTTAATTTCAACTGTCTCTTTTGGTGAATTCATGAAGTTCCTTTTTTCCTAGGGTCTAAAGGTAGCAAAAATTTATACTGCTATCGTTTGTGCCTTTCTTTTTCGTAATATCCACACC
>NW_027801690.1:0-283 GCF_054177405.1 Leptonychotes weddellii | reverse complement strand
GTGCCTTTCCACTAGAATGCTCCAGGAAACATACACAAAGCTTTCTCATAGCCAAGATTGGCCCTTGAATGTGAGCTTATTTATCCTTCCTTTGTGAAAACTAGGTTTCATGGTGGAGAAAGGGACATTTAAATATCTAAGGTGGATGTCACCCTGAGGTTAGAAGTAGGGATCTGAAAGAGGAGGCTGTATTTCACCCAAAATTAACCGGGAAACATCAATTAAAAAAAAAAAATGCGTGGTTAGCCTCACGTGAGGGTGAGGAGGAATTCTCTACTACCTT
>NW_027801689.1:0-283 GCF_054177405.1 Leptonychotes weddellii | reverse complement strand
GGTGGTGGTGGTAGTGGTGGTGGTGGTGGTGGTGGTGTAGTTGTGGTGGTGGTGGTGGTGGTAGTGTAGTAGTGGTAGTAGTGGTGGTGGTGGTGGTGGTGGTGATGGTGGTAGTAGTAGTGGTGGCGGTAGTAGTAGTGGTGGTGGTGGTGATGGTGGTGGTGGTAGTGTAGTAGTGGTAGTGGTGGTGGTAGCGGTACTGTAGTAGTGGTGGTGCTGGTGGTGTAGTAGTGGTGGTGCTGGTGGTGGTGGTGGTAGTAGTGGTGGTGCTGGTGGTATGGTG
>NW_027801688.1:0-283 GCF_054177405.1 Leptonychotes weddellii | reverse complement strand
GGTGGCTCTGGGGATCAAAGCATGTCCTCATGTGAGCCTAGGCATCCTCTCTCTCTTTCCACGACAGAATGCCTGAAGTGGAGGGGCCATTCCTGTGCTCTGGCTAGAACAGGGCTTTGGCCTGCCACCTTGTTTTATATGGCTTATTGTCTAAGAGTGATCTTCATATTTTTATTTATTTATTTATTTTTATTTTTTTAAAAGATTTTATTTATTTATTTGAGAGAGAGAGAATGAGAGAGAGCACATGAGAGGGGGGAGGGTCAGAGGGAGAAGCAGACTC
>NW_027801687.1:0-283 GCF_054177405.1 Leptonychotes weddellii | reverse complement strand
CCGCCAGCAGATCCAACTAAAACATATGAATTGTTTTTTAAAGATTTTATTTATTTATTTGACAGAGAGACACAGCGAGAGAGGGGGAACACAAGCAGGGGGAGTGGGAGAGGGAGAAGGAGACTCCCCGCTGAGTAGGGAGCCCAGTGCGGGAGGCGATCGCAGGACCCCAGGATCCTGACCTGAGCTGAAGGCAGACCTTTAAACGACTGAGCCACCCAGGCGCCCTCCCTAGACTTTTTTTTTTTTTAAAGATTTTATTTATTTATTTCACAGAGATAGC
>NW_027801686.1:0-283 GCF_054177405.1 Leptonychotes weddellii | reverse complement strand
CTGGGTGTTGTGCACGAACAATGAATCATGGAACACTTCATCTAGAACTAATGATGTAATGTATGGGGATTAACATAAGAATAAAAATAAATAAATAAATAAATAAATAAAAATAAAACAAATACTCTCACTCTTCTGTTCTTGGGGAATGTTTTTATATTACTTGATGCTACGACAAATGGTACTGCTTTTCAAATTTCAACTGCCAACTGTGTATTGTTAGTATACAGAAATACAACAGGTTTTCATAAACTGATCTTGTATCCTAGCTAAACTTAAACTC
>NW_027801685.1:0-3014 GCF_054177405.1 Leptonychotes weddellii | reverse complement strand
GGCACATGCCTGTTCCCGTGACTCGGTCAGCCTTCCATGGGCCGCCCTGAACGGGAACATACCCATATAATATCTGACCTGGGCTCAGGATGCTGGGCCAGAAGTGACCTCCCGCAGGGACTCCGCGACCAAGAAAATGGGAGACAATAGTCCCACCACCACCATCCGCCGTAAGGAGGAACGGTGACCATGAGGGTGATACGTGGCGGGGGCTGGGGGGGGGGGGCTGGGTGACCCTCCACTCACCTGCGCCGTATTCATCCGTGCTGCCGCCCCTGCCACGCCAGGGGTCCGGTTGGGCTGAGCAGGGCCCGAGAGGCGGGCGACCAGGGTGGGTCCCGAGGGCTCAGCTTGGGCGGGGTCGCCTGCGGCTGCGTGTCGCGCTCCGAGCCTCGCTTTAAGATGGTGTGAGAGGCTCACAAGGCCCCGGCCGCCGCCTTCGGGGGCCTGGGCGACGGAGCGCGGGGACCTCGCAAAAGGTGCAGTGCTGGCGGCGCCCGTCCCACAGCCGGGCACAGTCTCGGGGAGATGGGGCCGACGCCGGGGCGTCACGGCTCGCCCAGGGCGCGGAGGCGGTCCCCGCCACGTCAGTCTCCCGCCCGGCGCGGCCCGCAGTGGCCCGGCGCGCGCTCCAGTCCACGTGGTCGCGGCCCGACCAGCCGCCGCTCACCGAGGGATGCGCCCCTGCGCCGCGGCCGGAAGTCCCGCCCCGGCCGCAGGAAACGCCCCTCCCGGGCGGTCCGCGGCCCGTCGCTCGGGGCGGAAGCGCACAGCGCCCGCTTCTGGGTAATGTAGTGTAAGCGCGCCCACGCGCAGGCGCGTGCGCCAGGGCCGTCTTCATGGCAACGACGAGGGTCAGCCGGATCGCGCGGGGAAGCAGAGCCCCAGATTTCCCCGAAAAGAAAAGCGCCCCAATTCCCGCGGGCGAGGCGTGAAGCCCCGCCCCCAGAAGCCAGGCGTCGCAGCACCGGGGGACCTCTGCGGCCCACCCCGACCCGGTGTGCGGGGCACTGCGCAGGGGGCGCACGCTGCAGGAAGGAATCCTGCTGCTGCTGCTCCCCGGTCTGGGAACCGTGGCTCTACCGAGACTAGAACGGGCGCTAAGTCCCTCGTGGGATTTAAAGGTGCCTCTCACGTGGTTAGTTCTCATTCGGTAACTAGGAGTTGGCATCAACATACCCTGCTGGGGTTGCCTCTTTGCAGGATCCTTGGCATTATCGAAACAATCTACAATGACTTCTTGACCAGAAAGTAGCCTCACAGGTATTGATTAAAAATTTCACATAAAAGCACAGACTTGAACTATTTGGCTTATTTAGTTATTTCTTTTTTTTTTTTTAAGTTTTCGTTTATAGTTTTTTTTTTTTTTAAGATTTTATTTATTTAACAGAGAGAGAGAGAGAGACAGTGAGAGAGGGAACACAACCAGGGGCAGAGGGAGAGGGAGAAGCAGGCTTCCCGCGGAGCAGGGAGCCGGATGTGGGGCTCGATCCCAGGACCCTGGGATCATGACCTGAGCCAAAGGCAGACGCTTAACGACTGAGCCACCCAGGCGCCCCTATTTAGTTATTTCTTAAACAGCGTGGCAGGAGAGTTTCTTAAACTACAGGGAGGCAAGTTGCCCAACACCCGCATTACTATAGGCCACAGGATTCAGATCTTGGCAGCAGCATGGCTAGCGGCTGTCAGGGTTAAGTGGAGAGTGGAGTTGACATGGTCTCAATTTTGTGACATGACCTGTCATCTAGTTCACAGTAACCAGGACCTTCGTCTCCCTGTCCTGCCCTTCTGATGCTTAGGGCAGGTAGGCCCAGGTACAAATACGTGATCATGAAGCTCAGAAGCTTTAGGTCATCATGCCCTGTCCTTATCAAAACACTGTCACCGTCAGCCCATCACCTGAACTTGTAGCCCCCAAAGGAGTACAAAATACTGGGGCGGTGTGAAATCTAGAACCAATGAGGATATTCCCAGAATTGTGCACAAGTGTGAGAACAATTAAGGCACAATTTTACCATCACTTCTGCCTATATCCAGTTGGTCACAGCTCATTCACATGGTCCCAAAATAAGTGTAAGGAGAGCTGAGACATGCCATCCTCCCAGGTGTCCAGACAGAGAAAATGGAACTAGTAAGCATCCAGCCACCTTAGGTCATAATCCATCAATTTGGTCATCAGATACATATTTTATTATTTCTCCTTTGCTTTCTACACTGTCACTTTTTTATTATTCCAACTCAAACCCCATCTAATTACTGAGGCCATCTCACTGTTACAATGTCTACAGTGTGTTGTTCAAATACTGTTCCTTAACATTAGGAAACTATCAACACAAAGTAAATTGCTTCCTCTCATATCCAGTATATGGTGGGTCAGGAACATATAGAATGACACAGTGAAGGTGACAAAAAAATAATCGTCCACACAGATTTCTATACTCCACAAAATAGTATTTTTCAAGAAAGAGCATGAAATAAGACTATATGAAACCTAAAATGAGAAATATAATAGAAAACTAAGCCATACAAAATGAATCCTGAGGTTTATATTTAAAGGAAAGTGATCCCAGGTAAAAGGTCTGCACTGACGGAAGGAATGAAGATCCAAGAGAGAGACGCATCTGTGCATTAATACAATTATTCCCTATTTGTATAACACATGAAGAGTATCTCCTTGTTGAGCAGAATGATAGAATTACCATGCAATCCTCAATAATACCCCTTATATTGTGCAAGAAAAGGGTAAAGGTATTAACACTATATTCTGTTGTGTTACAGACATGTATTATAATTTTTACCTTAAACATTAATAAAATAGGACGATATATATTCCCAACTAAAAGCAATGTTTAGAAAGCAAATATCTAACAATGGAATATTATGCAGCCATCAAAAGGAATGAAATCTTGCCATTTGCAATGACGTGCATGGAACTAGAGGGTATTATGCTGAGCGAAATAAGTCAACCAGAGAAAGACATGTATCATATGACCTCACTGATACGAGGAATTCTT
>NW_027801684.1:0-283 GCF_054177405.1 Leptonychotes weddellii | reverse complement strand
TCAGACTTTATAATTCAGGATAAGCATGATCCAAATGCCAGAAGAAGAGGGCTTTATTTAAGATATCCACACCCACTTGCAGCTGCTCTGGAAAACTGTATGGAGGTTCCTCAAAAAGTTGAAAATAGAGCTACCATATGATCCAGCAATTGCACTACTGGGTATTTACCCCAAAGATACAAAAGTAGGGATCCGAAGGAGTACGTGCACCCCGATGTTTATAGCAGCAATGTCCACAATAGCCAAACTGTGGAAAGAGCCAAGATGTCCATCGACAGATGAA
>NW_027801683.1:0-283 GCF_054177405.1 Leptonychotes weddellii | reverse complement strand
CGATGCCACCCTCGGAGCCGTGGCAGCAAAGGGGAAAGAGGAAGTGGGGGGGAGGGGGTGGACTCAAAGACCCTGAAGGAAGGAAAGAATAACCCTGCCAGTCATCCCCCGTCGACATCATGGATTACAGCTGCATTTCCCTGAACGGACAGACGAAAGTTCTCTTGAGCCAGGAATCCTATTCACTTAATGTCTATATATACAGAAACCAAACCAACCCTAGACCCAACTACTATAAAAAGAAAAATGAAAAATGTGATTCATAACATTTTAGCCGATGATC
>NW_027801682.1:0-283 GCF_054177405.1 Leptonychotes weddellii | reverse complement strand
TATTTTTTAATTTTAATTTTTATATGTTATATATATTTTCCCATCATTGCATTCCTACTACATGTTATTTTTATTTTATTATATATACATTATTATATATTAACATGATTGTATAATTATACAGTATAATATATAATAATATATATCAACTTATTAAATATATACTATATATCTATATAAGTTTCTCTTTCTTTCTTATTTTGAGATCTAGTTTCTTTTAACAAGCAGACCAAAACACACCCAAGATTTAGTTTTTTGTTTTGTTTCTTCTGGTTTGTTTTTT
>NW_027801681.1:0-283 GCF_054177405.1 Leptonychotes weddellii | reverse complement strand
TAAAATGCTACCACGTCTACCCCTGACTTGCGGGCACAGATTAGGGATTCTCAGCAGGTGGTTCCTGGACCAACAATATCAGCGTCACCTGGAGACTTGTTAGAAATGGAAATTCTCGGGCGCCTGGGTGGCTTAGTTGGTTAAGCGACTGCCTTCAGCTCAGGTCATGATCATGGAGTCCCAGGATCGAGTCCCGCATTGGGCTCCTTGCTCGGCAGGGAGTCTGCTTCTCCCTCTGACCCTCCTCCCTCTCATGCTCTCTCTCATTCTCTCTCTCTCAAAT
>NW_027801680.1:0-283 GCF_054177405.1 Leptonychotes weddellii | reverse complement strand
ACTACATCTAAAACTAATGATGTAATGTATGGGGGTTAACATAAGAATGAAAAAAAATTCCAAATACTTCACGCCCCTCCCCCTGCTACCCACAATATCATCCCTCAATATACAGATAGCCCTGTGTTAAAATAACTCAGAGTAGATTATGGAAATGTAAGATGATGAAATAAATTCATTAGAAGGCAGTAATTCTCAATACAGAGATAACATCCAAAGAGTCCCTTCAATGAAACAGATTTCATGGGAAGAAGTGGGCTTCTATTAACGTCAAGTATCCAAT
>NW_027801679.1:0-283 GCF_054177405.1 Leptonychotes weddellii | reverse complement strand
GTCTAGGTCAGCCCTAGGCCCTGGGGGAGGAGCTATCAGGGGCTGCCCTGTGGACCCCACCCAGGGCAGGGGAACCCTGTCTCCGAGTCCCTGGTGCTCATGCTCACCTGTGACTCCCTTGGAGGAGGAGGTGCAGGCCCAGCACCAGCCTGCTGACCCCCTTCTCGCCCACAGTGGCCGCCCCCAGCACCCCGCTGCCCCACGTGGACCAGTATGAGGTGGTGTGGCCCCAACGCCTGCCGGCATCACCCCGTGCCCGCCGAGCCCTGCCCTCCCACCTGGT
>NW_027801678.1:0-283 GCF_054177405.1 Leptonychotes weddellii | reverse complement strand
TGCCCTCTCTCTTTCCAGAAAACCACCTGTGAAATCCAATGACCCATCATGCTCAAGGAAGGTGAAGGACAGAGCAAGGTTGGTCTGCAGGGGATCCTGGCCTTGCTTGTGGAGGAGAGGATGAGGCCGATGGTAAAGGGGTCAGACAGTTGATTAATAAGACGAACCACCAGGGGGACACGTAAGCAATGGCCCATCATCCATCTAGAGCCGGTGTCCACTATACGGGTTGTATGAGAGAGAACACCTCATATGTGCTACTACGTGGGGTCAGAGCTGGGAG
>NW_027801677.1:0-283 GCF_054177405.1 Leptonychotes weddellii | reverse complement strand
GTCTCAGCCTCTTCCTCTGCTTTCTCTGATACCTTGTGTTGAGGGGCAGGAAGCTGGGGTGGAGGGGAGCACCTTGCCGCAGGTTGGCAAGGGTGGGATTCTAGGCTCCCCACTCTATCTTTGCTGCTTGTGGGTGGGGGTGAGACTACAGTTTGTTTTTATTTCCATCTTCCTGCAAGTGAAAATCTCTAAAATGGAATGCTTAACCTCACTGAATACACAAAGTGAACTCAAAAATCATAAATCCTTAGGCTAAACATACAATTTTTTAAATATACAGCTT
>NW_027801676.1:0-283 GCF_054177405.1 Leptonychotes weddellii | reverse complement strand
CCAGCTGAATTCCTGAGAGGAGACAAAATCCAGGTCTCCTACTCCGCAGCCATCTTGCTCCACCCCCTCTCCATAGGATTTAGTTAAGCAATAGTGGTGGTAAAGTGGAGGTGAGGAAGGAGGGGAATTATGTAACATTATGGTTTCATGTGAGTTAAATAAAAGGGTACGTCCCCCAGTTGCTCCACACTGGTATCCACTAAAGTGTATAAATCTGTCTGGGCCATTGCATTGTCATCCCTCCACAATGGTCTTCTTGTTCTGTCTTCCTCCCTGGTCTCTG
>NW_027801675.1:0-283 GCF_054177405.1 Leptonychotes weddellii | reverse complement strand
AACAATGAATCATGGAACACTACATCAAAAACTAATGATGTAAGGTATGGTGATTAACGTAACAATAAAAAAATTAAAAAAAACCCTGAGAATAATGCACCATTATCTTCTAAATAGCACTGTGGAATCTAATTTTTGTTTTTATTTGGGAAACTTGTCCCTTCTTTCCCTTCTGAATCCCTTTAGGGAATTTTCTTTATTTTTGTAGTATAGAATATTTTTAAGGACATATAGGAACTTCAGGTCTTTCATGGAGGCTCTCATAAGTTTTCTTCAACTCCTG
>NW_027801674.1:0-3014 GCF_054177405.1 Leptonychotes weddellii | reverse complement strand
CTATAAACATCGGGGTGCAGGTACCCCTTCGGATCCCTACATTTGTATTTTGGGGGTAAATACCTAGTGGTGCAATTGCTGGGTCATAGGGTAGCTCTATTTTCAACTTTTTGAGGAACCTCCATACTGTTTTCCAGAGTGGCTGCACCAGCTTGCATTCCCACCAACAGTGTAGGAGGGTTCCCCTTTCTCTGCATCCCCGCCAACATCTGTCGTTTCCTGACTTGTTCATTTTAGGCATTCTGACCGATGTGAGGTGGTATCTCATTGAGGTTTTGATTTGTCTTCCCCTGATGGAAGGGCCTCATCCTGACTGGTCAATATTGGCAGGCGGCCCAGGCAGCTCACTGGTGCTTCCTGGAGCCAGGGTCCTCTGTTTTAAGGTGGGCATATATACCGGGTCACATTCTGGCCTCATCCCAGGTCTGCTCTGTGAGAGAAGGAGTTTAGCAAGAACATCCAATGGGAAGCACCCCACGTGCAGTGTTTGGGGCTTGTTCCCCTGGTCCCTAACGGTCTCAAGAGAATACACTTTCTATGACGTCACTCTTTTAAAACTAACTGAGACTTCTCTGATGGCCCAGCATATGGCTGGTGTTGATAAATGTTTATGATTACATTTGTATTTTGTGTGCAGTGTTGGTGTTAGGTTAAGGTAGTTGACAGTTATGTTCAAATCCCCTTTGTCTTTATGACTTTGCCTAGTTGTTTTTTCAGTTACTGAGAATCTCCCACTCTGATTTTGGCTTTCTATATTTCTCCATTCTCCAACAAAGACTGACTTCTGCCAGTGTTTGTTTCATATACTTCGGAGCTCCATTACTAAGTACATACAAATGAAAACTGCTACCAGTTCACTGTCAGAATTTCCATCATTTCTTTGGATGGCTTTCACTTCTCTGCTGAAATTCTCCATCTGCTTCTATGTATTGTTCATCTTTCCCTTTAAATCCTCTAATACATTTACTGGGGTTACTTTATAGCCCATGCCTGCTAATTCCATAATCTATGTCTTTGGGCCTGATTCTATGACCAATTTTTTTCTCCTGATAATGGATCACGTTTTCTTGCCTCTGTCTCTTTAGTTTTTAAAATCTCATTCTGTATTTTCCATGTAGAAGAATAACTGAAAAGTAAATAGATAGTATTTGCTCCTTGAAAAGGGTTAGAAGCTGAAGCAAACACATCTGTAATCGAGCTGAGCTCTGTTGCAGCTTTGATTGGATTCAGTTCACCACTGGCTTCAAATACTTTGAGGGCTGGGTCAAGACGTTCCCGTCAGCAAGGCTTAGGATCTGAGAACTGGTAAGATTCGGAGCGTCTCTCTAGGATCTGCAAGCCAGCAGCCAGATTCCTGAGCCCCAGGAGACTCAGCTCCATCCTGATATGACAGGCTTTGACTTGCTGCTTCCTGCATTTGGTACAGGCCCAGGCTGCCTTGGGAGAATGGCTCTCAGTTCTGCACTCTCCGAAGCCCTCAGTAGGGAGGGCCCTGCCGTGTGCTCAGGAAAGGTTCTGCGCACCCCGGAGACTCACTCTACCTCCTGTTCTCCCCTCAGCCCTTGGTGCTGCCACTGTGCTCTCAGTGAAGGGCTCGGGAGAAAGATTTGGGGAGTGGGTGTGGATTCACTCTGTGAGCAGGCATCCTCAGGTTCCTTAGAACCATCTTGTCAGCGCCACATGGCAGATGAAAGTTTAAAAGACGTTTGGGGGGCGCCTGGGTGGCTCAGTTGGTGAAGTGTCTGCCTTCAGCTCAGGTCATGATCCTGGACTCCCGGGATTGAGCCCCAGTCAGGCTCCCTGCTCAGCAGGGAGTGTGCTTCTCCCTCTCCCTCTGCCCCTCCCCCTGCTCATGCTCTCTCTCTCTGTCAAACAAACAAAATCTTAAAAAAAAAAAAAATAGGGACGTTTGGGTACAACATCCTACCATTTCTGAGGTAAAGAGAAATGTGCCAAGGATAAAAGCAGCCACCGCCTCCCTTTTCTCTAGGAAGGGCTTGTCTCTTACTGGAATTTAGTTCCGTTCTTACTGGGATCTAGTTCACTCAGGTTTTCTCTGTTCTCAGGTCTACAATGCTTTTAAAAATATCTATGATTATGGAAAACAAAAAAACCCTATGATTATGTAACTTACCTGAACTGTCCTCACTCTCAGGGCAGGCACAATGGTCTCCTGCAGCCTCCTATATCCGGACTGACGATGCTCGGCTTCATATCTGGACATGGATATGAATAAATCATCCCTGGAGTGGGTACTAAATGCAGATTTTCAATTGTTACTGTGGTAAATTTGAATTTCAATCAGTTTTACGCACCATTGAAAAGAAAATTCTTTGCTACCTACCATGCACCTATTTCTAAGGGCTTCCACATGAAGGGATGTAGATGGTGCGCTGCCCGAAGTTCCCAAGCTCAAGGGGACAAGCACAGGGAGGGACAAGCAGGCTCCGCACTGAGCAAGGAGTCCGATGCGGGGCTTGATCCCAGGACGCTGGGATCATGACCTGAGCCGAAGGCAGATGCTTAACCGACTGAGCCAATCAGGCGCCCAGGAGAATCTGTTCTTAATTCACACAAAGGCCCCACTTACAAAGGCTAGCCTTGGCCCCCGTATTACTATCCTCTGCGGCTGAACAAACTCCTGCTCCTAAATAATAAACATGCACCACACTTCTCTTGCCTGTTGTGTCTGTTTCCCAGTATAAAGAATATAAATTGCAGTGCACAAATTAATGACGGTGTCCTGCTCCTTTATCATGCCAGGTCCCGTGACTTCCAATGTACACGTCCATTCTCAAGTGACTGAAGTTCCCCCAAATCAAAAAAATGTGGGAAATCCCTGAAAAATCCTGGCATAATTTTTGAAAAAAAATGGAGACCTTTTTACTTCATGTTAATATTTATCTTTTTGTTGAGACAGAAATTCTCTGCTGATTTTCTTGATTATGATGTATCTCATATACTTCATTTGTTGAAAAGGGCTCAAAGTGGGCATCATTGCTATTTGCAAGAAT
>NW_027801673.1:0-13679 GCF_054177405.1 Leptonychotes weddellii | reverse complement strand
ATGAGTTTCTTTATATTTGTTATTAATTGGTATATATATATTTGGGTGTTCCCAAGATGGGGGCCTAAATATTTGCCGTTGTTAGAGCTTCTTGTTGGATAGACCACCTTTATTATGATATAGTGTCCTTCTTCATCTCTTGTTACAGTCTTTGGTTTAAAATCTAGTTTGTCTGATATGAGTATGGCTCCTCTGGCTTTCTTTTTGATGTCCATTAGCATGATAAATGTTTCTCCATCCCCTCACTTTCAATCTGCAGTAGTCTTTAGGTCTAAAATGAGTTGTAAGCAGCATGAAGATGGGTCTTGTTCTTTTTTTTAATCCATTCTGACCCCCTATGTGTTTTGATTGGAGCATTTAGTCCATTTGCATTTGGAGCGATTATTAATAGATATGAATTACACACCATTGTGTTGCCTGTAAAGTTGTTGTTTCTGGAGATTTTCTCTGTTTCTTTCTAGTCTATTGCTTTTGGTCTTTCTTTCCCACTCAAAGAGTCCCCTTTAATATTTCTTGCAGGCCTGGTTTAGTGGTCATGAGCTCCTTTAGTTTTTTTTGTCTCGGAACCTTTTTTTTTTGAGAGAGAGAGACAAGGGGTGGCAGAGGGAGTGAGAATTTTAAGTGGGCTCTGCTCCCAGGGCAGAGCCCAGTATGGGCCTCAATCTCATGAACCTGAGATCATGACCTGAGTGGAAATCAAGAGTCAGACACTTAATCAACTGAGTCACCCTGGTGCCCCTCTGGGAAACACTTCATCTCTCCATCTATTCTGAATACCAGCCTTGCTGGATAAAGTATTCTTGGCTGCATATTTGTCCATTTCATCATGTTGAATATATCATGCCATCTCTTCTGGCCTGTCAAGTTTCTATGGATAGATCTGCTGCTAACATTATTTGTCTTCCCTTGTAGGTCAGGGATTTCTTTTCCCTTGCTGCTTTCAGGACTTTTTCCTATCTCTGTATTTTGCAAATTTAACTATGATATGCCTTGGTGTTGGTCTGCTTCTGTTGATTGTGGTGGGAGTTCTCTGTGCCTCCTGGATTTGGATGTCTGTTTCCTTCCCCAGATTAGGGAATTTTTCAAGTATAATTTGCTCAAATAAACATTCTGCCCCTTATCCCCCTCTTCTTCTTCTGGGACTCCTATGATATGAATGCTATTATGCTTTATGGAGTTGCTGAGTTCCGTAAGTCTACCTTCATGATCCAAAATTTTTCTTTCCCTCTTCTTTTCAGCTTCATTATTTTCCATAATTTAATCTTCTATATCATTTATTCATTCCTGTGTTTCTCCCATACTTGTAGTCATTACAACCAGACAGCTTTATATCTCAGTTATAGCATTTTTTATTTCAGCCTGACTAGTTTTTAGATCTTTTATCTCTGTGGAAAGGGACCTCCTGGAGTCTTCTCTGCTTCTCACAAGCCCAGCTAGTAGCCTTATGATTGCTGCTTTAAATTCTGGATCACTAATATTATCTATATATCTTTTGATTAGATCCCTGGCCGTGACCTTTTCTTGTTCTTTTTTTTGGGATGAATTCCTCCCTCTTGCTATTTTGTCTAGGTGGCTGTCTTCTTCTTTGTGTTAGGAAAGCCTGGTATGTTTCTTGTTCCTGAGCATAATGGCTTTATAAAGAAGAGGTCATACATAGTCCAGGGCCTGGTGCTTCAGGAAGTGTTTCTGGTGTATGCAGTATGTACTCTGCTGCTGTGTTTTGGCTCTTTCCTTCAGGTCCTCTGCAGAGTTTGCCTACAGTGGGGAGTGGGGAGGGTTTGGACCTTGTCCAGTTTGTGGTGAGTTTAACTAGGTGGGTTTTGGTCTGCTTGTTGAAAGAGGCTAGGTCCTATTTCCATTAGAGCTAAAGCTTGGCAGCCCTTGATGCTCAGGAGACCTGGTGTGTGCAGGAGGTTTGTGCTGGTCTTCTGCAGGAGGACTCTGTGGTTGCACCGGCACTAAGCACACTCGCCCTAGTAAATACGCACCTGCAGAGCACAGGCGGGTGAGGCTTGGTGTAAGCAGCTCCAGCCTCCACTGAGGGTGCTCTGCTGCTCCCTGAAGTCCATTTGTGTTGCTGGGTGGGGGAAATGTGTCATGAGGGGGGAGTTTGGCCTGCTGCTGTTCAGGAAGCCCTCACAGAAGAGTGAGCAGTCTCTCCTCATGTGCCCCAGGCAGCCCTCAGATCCCTGCCTTCACCCTGTCTGTGTCCAGATAGGCTTCCCACCTGGTGGCACAGTGCTCCCGTGTTTTATCTGAGGTGCGCTGGCTGGGTTACAGATCTCCACGTTTTAGGGACCTGGCATGGCATGGACTCGCACTGATCCTCTGGGGGAGGGTTTTGCCATGCTGTGGCTGGTGCTGGTAGTCGCATGACTGTGTAGGAGCTTGGAGTTCATGGTGAAGTGCAGCAAAGAGCCGGTGTTCAGGTTAGCTGCCCTCAGCTGCTTTCTCTGCTGCTATGCTACTGAATGGAGCAGTGCAATGGTGTCCACCAGCTCCTTTGTCCCCAGAGAGACAGTGCTGCCTCTCCCAAATGCACTCCCAGAAGGGCAACTGTCTCTCCCACTGTGACCCAGGGGATCCTCAGACACGCTGCTGGCTCCTGGGCCTCTGCCCTCCTTCTTCACAGGAGCACAGCTATGCCCACTGGGCTCCACCCCAGCAATGAAGGTGACTTCTGACACTTCAGTCTTTGAGCTCCACTGCTTGTAAAAACTTGCAATCATCAGCCCCTCTCGTTTTCCAGTCAATGGTTTTGGAGACATGTTTGTCTTGTGCAATCCCCTGTGTGCTGCCTTCTCTCTCTCTCTCTTTCTTCCCCCTCCCCCCATCATCAGGGCTCCCTCCCCTCCACAGCACCCACAATTCTTTTCTCCCCCAAATCACATCTCCATACCTCCTACCTTCCACCTTTTTTCCCTTCAGTTGTGCAGTTTGTTCTCAGTCCTCAGATCAATTTCTTGGGTGTTCTGAATGATTTGATATTTATCTAGCTGTTTTCAGGGATGAGACAAGCATAGAGTCCACCTACTACTCCACCATCTTAACTCACTCTGCCGGGTTCTTTTATAGGCACCCAAACACAGAAATAAGCAAGTGGACAGAAGTCTCAGCCCTCGTAGAACTTATTTTCTGGGGGCGGGGGGGAGGGGTGGGCAAAACAAAAACTAACCACTAACAAAATGGTAAGGTGTAGAGTGGTATGAAGTATTATGGAGATAAATAAATCTCAGGAAAAGTGGTAAGGAGTGCTAGGGAAAAAGTGTAATGTAAAATAGGGTGCTCGGGAAAGTCTCACTAAAAAGGTGAAATTTGAGCAAAGATTTAAAAGAGGTAAGACAGTAGGTGGATATCTGGGGGGGAAATTAAGGCAGCAGTGTATGCATAATGTGTGTCAGTGTGTCATTAAAGAATAAGTACACCAGTAAGTGTGGTGGGACAGGAGCCAAGAGGGGAAGAAGGCTTGCAAATTAAAATGAGGGCCAGTCCATACAAGACCTTTTAAGCCATTGACTCAATAGAGAGTTTGGGCAAAGAATTACTAGCATGGGTCTCTCCTCTCCCCCACCTCTCTCTCTCTCTCCTCTCTTTCCAGTTACTATGTGTATGGTTTCTTTTCTTTTCTTTTTTATCAGAGTATAATTGGCATAATGTTACATTAGTTTCAGGTGTACAACATAGTAATTCAGTAAGTCTATACATTACGCTATGCTCACCACAGGTGTAGCTACCGGATGTCAGCATACAATGCATTTACAATACCATTGACTATCTTCCCTATGCTTTGCCTTTCATCTCCATGACTTGTTCATACTTCTTTTTTTAAAGGATCATTCTGCTTGTTGGACTGAGGTTAGAGTTTGGGTAAACATTTATCACACGATATGATTATTAGCTTATTTATCTGTGAGATCTCTTCCCCCTTTGAGTGCAAAAGCTATATCTTGTTTATCTTACTATGCTTGTGACTTGTAATTGTTTGAGAGACTTAACGGGTAATCGTATATTTGCTGAATTAGTTCCATTTCCTTCATCAGGCATAAGAGAAATGTTTGTATTAAATTCAATCTGAAAAGATTACATTAAGCTTAATTTCATAGGAAAGCAACACTGAACTGATAAAGGCATTAGGGTCTAGAAAGGGAAAAGAGAAGAAAGTTAAACCTACATGTAGGTAAATAAATATAAGGTGCAGCTTTAAAATAAGGAATAATTTGTCTTTAGATTTTTAAATGGATTAAGAGCTAAGGGAGTATGGAATTCTACCTTAATCAAATATGTTAAACAAATGTCTAAAATGACACTAACTAGACTACAATGCTGTATGTCTCCATTAAAATCAAAGTATTGATAAAATGTTGGAAAGTTAGTCATTTCTCAAATGGTTGTATAACAGGAGCATAGACTGCTCATCAGATAAGTATCCCATAGTTAAATAAACTTGTCCCTTGAAGCTAAATCAAATTATGTGTTTAAGGCATGTGTATTACTTCCAAATACGAATTTGCAACTTCATTCAATTTTCAGACACTTCCTAGGTTTCACTAAATGTATTCTTTTGCACCATCATTTGTCTGGTGTTTGAAAAGCTGTATTCACAAGTTCAGCTAGAAAATATTTATAAGGCCTATGGTGCCAGGCATTGGCAAATGTGCTCTCTGGACATGTGCTGAAGGGAACAAGCCACACAACTGCTTCCCTCCCACATAATCCCTCTGGCTCATTGAAATTGGATGACCTTCCTGGGAACTCTTTACTGTGGCCTCCATGGGTGCCAAAAGCCCAAGAAAGCTTGCTGGGTTGTTCTCATTCAAATACCGAGCTTGCTGGGTTTTCATTCAGGCATCTTTAGACACACTTCCTTCTTGCTCAGCGACACTGCTAATTGGCACAGGAAACATCCCAGCTTTGTCCATTTTCTATAGAAGTTGGAAATGCTTCTACCTCACTGTGCTGACAGAATTATATTTTCAATGGTATGAATGCTCCAGACATTTCAATGATAACTTTGGGCATAAAATAAAACACACAAAGCAGTTAGTTAGTCTTACACAGACTCATGCCACAGAATAAGTGGTTACAAGCAAGAGTCCTCCAAAATTGGGAGCTTAAAAAAAAAATGTGTGCTTGGGATATAGTTATTTAACTTTGATAAAAGCTGTACCTAGTGACTTTGTGTTGCTGTGCTCTTTACCTTAATTGGCCTATTTGCACAATTACACATTTAATCTGTTTGCCACTAGTTATAAATAAGAGGCTGTTGTGGTCTGTTTCCAAGGAATTTTTCCATCGGTTCAAGAAAGCACGTTACATTGCCAAGAGTGAAGAAAATTGTCCTTGTATTTTTCATTGGCTAAGAGCCTATGTCTCCCATATTTATTAATGGGGGGAAGAACCTCTCTAATCTGTATTTTTAGGTTTTTCCTGCTTGTAATGGACTTGTGAGGAGTAATAGGCAGAAAGGAGATATAATTACTTGTGAGAGCGCTTGGGCTGGGTGTTTAAATTATTGAAACCTTTTTAAGCCCGTCGTAACATTTTGTAAGTTTGTTTATGTCAAATTGCCAAAAGCTACCTTAAATTCTTTGCATGTGTATATGCATATGTGTCTTTTTTGAATTCAAGTAGATGCATGAAGATTTTGTAGAGTTTTTTTAGGCTAATGATGCTCTTTGGTTGTGATATTTCACGTTAAATATATTGATATGAGCAAAATCCATTCAAAAATATTGCTAAATAGATTATTAATGTTTTGCTTTGTGTTTCTCATTGTGTATTGTAAGGTTCTGGAGTATTCAGTAAGAATAAGATAGCAATTCATGACATCACTGTCCTCGTGTTTAAAAGATCATGACAGGGTGACTGACCAGGTTACTAGTCATGCACAGAAAAATCCAGTCATTTCTAGTTTTTACTTCATGTATAAGAAGTTCATTCGTGCTGCCTTTTTTCCAGTGCTGGAAGGTATTTGATTCACTGAAATTCTGTGTGCCCACAAAATGTCTGGAACTATGATAAATACTTGAATGCATAAAAAAGAAGTCTCTTGGAGACCTTTTGTTTAGGTCCTCTTTGAATTATGATTTCTAATTTTGCCAAGTTTTATTGGAATTAACTTTTAAAGGATAGTTTCAACGGATAATATTTTATGCCTCCCCAAATTAAAGATCCATCAGTTTGTGAAACAAAACTAAAAACAATTTTCAAGATCATAATAAGTCAAAGAGGCTGATGCTTGACAAGGAACCAAATGATAAATAAAACAGGATTGACAGTTCTAGAAATAGAGCCAAAATACACATAGGGATTTAATGTGTGGCAATGCTGTTATTTCAAAGCAGTGGGGAAAGATCAATTATTTAATACAATGTTGAGACAACCAGCTAGCCATTTGGATGAAGATCGAGCTGGATCTCTATACAAGAGCCCTAATAAATTTTTGGTAAAGTAGTTTTTAAAATAATAATAGGAACCCTAATAAATTAGGGAAAAAATTGAATACAACTTTTTAAATTTATTTAGGATCATGAGATGGGCAAAGTGTGTTTAAAAATAAAGTATTACCTAAAATCTATAAAGAAAAGGAAATGGCAGAATTAACTGGGTAAAATTTTAAACTACCTATGCAGCAAAATGTATCATAAAAATGTAAAAAAAAAAAAAAAAGACAAACTGGGAAAAATATATGCCAAACATATAACAAGCAAAGGCTGATTTTCTAGATATGCAAAAAAACAAAACAAAACAAAACAAAACAAAACAAACTCAGAAACCAATATAAAGATAACACCTGAAAGAAAACTGGCAAAAATATAAGCAGTGTTTATAGAAAAACATAAATGACCCATAAACATTCATGTCACAAATATATGCTGAAAACCTGCATGTGCCAATATTATTCAAGGTGCTTATATCAGAGAACAAAATAGACACAAATTCTTGTGCTTGAGTTCATTCTATCATGAGGGCTGGTGGTAAAGAAGACAATAAATAAGGGTACCTGGGTGGCTCAGTTGATTAAGTGTCTGCCTTTGGCTCAGGTCATGATCCCAGGGGCCTGGAATGGAGCCCCATGTGGGACTCCCTGCTCAACGGGGAGCCTGCTTCTCCCTCTCCCTCTGTCCCTTCCCCCTTCTCATGTACTCTCTCTCTGTCAAATAAATAAATAAAATCTTTTAAAAAAAGTAGACAATAGGGGCGCCTGGGTGGCTCAGTTGTTAAGCATCTGCCTTCGGCTCAGGTCATGATCCCAGAGTCCTGGGATCGAGCCCTACATCGGGCTCCCTGCTCAACGGGAAGCCTGCTTCTCCCTCTCCCACTCCCCCTGCTTGTGTTCCTTCTTTCACTTTGTCTCCCTCTGTCAAATAAATAAATAAATCTTTTAAAAAAAATAAAAAAATAAAAGTAGACAATAAATAGTACCCCTAAAAAATAATTATATAAAAAGTTAGAGTCGTGGTTCCTAAACTATGTGCCAAGGCATTTTGAGGTACTGCAGCAGAATTACAGAGATGATGCATGCAAGTTACCTACATTTTTAAGGGAAACATGGCAGCATCTATCAGAAAATGCACAAATTACTAGCAAGGATAGCTCAGAGTTTGAACATTAAATCGTGCTAAATTTCTTTTGGTGACATCATATCTTTTCAAACTTAGCTTCTCAGTGGTTGCTATAATAACCAGCAAATCCTGTACAAAAATCGGTGTGCATCAGGAAATGAGGATGGTGTTGTCCATTAAGATCCCAAGTGTTGACAAACCATTCAGGGTCCAACAGGAACACATATCCTATTAAGTAAGTAATTATGATGAATTAAAAATGAAGTATAAATATTATTACTTTTTAAAATGGCTAGTAAATTGTTTAGACATAAGTGCTATTTAGTTGTTTGGACCTATCTATTTAATGAATGGAATTGTTAGATATTTCTTTTGGCTAGAGGTGCTGTGAACATTTTTTTGAGAAACTAAGGGTACTGTGAATTGATGAAGTTTGGGAACCTCTATGTTAGAGGGTGATAAATGCTATGAAAAAAAAATGCAGAACACACTAAACTGGTCTGAGTGCTGAGGGTAGAAAGGGTGCAAGTTGCTCTTTGAAATAGGGTGTATAGGATGAGCTTCACTGAGTAGGTGACATTTGAGCAAAGCCTTGAAGAGGTAAGGGAGTGAGCCATGTGGAAGGATACCTGAAAGGAGAATGTCCAAGTAGAGGACACAGCTAGTGCAAAAACCCCAACATGGGAGTGTGTTGAGAACATCCAAAGAGTTCAATGTAGCTACAGCAGAGTGATCCAGGGAAAGTGGTCCAAGGAAAGGTCAAGTAGGGGTCAAGGATGCATGTCACAGAGGCCATTCCAGAACTTTGGCTTTTGCTCTGAGAGAAATACAGAATTATTGCATTTTAAAATAAGCCTTTTAAATTTACCTTCCAAATAAATAGTTTATTTAAAAAACAAATACTTATATTTGACTCTTCTGATATTTCAATAAACTCTTCACCAGGTAGAGTTGAGATATATAAAGTTTGAACTATTATTGTACATATCTGACAATTCACATATTTTTTTTTTTAAATAAATGTATCTTTTTGTCTTCGGAAACTTAGCTTTCTATCTTTGAAGTGAATCACATAATGACATTATTGCTTAGAATGTAGAAGTTGTCCTTCAGACTGTTAGAGGCTATAAACATTTCATTCCCCACCCCATTCTCTCCTACAAAAGAAACACTTCCAATGGTTAAGCCTAGAAGTACCCAATCTTAAATTTAAAAACACTTGTGCATGAAGAGTAGAGGGAGATAACTTATAGTAGTTTTCACCACCAAACATCTAAAGTGTTATAAATAGTTAATGAGTTATTTTTGAACAGTATTCTTTAAGGTTATATTATTTCCTGAAAGCTTTTAGCGGGAGGGTTATGGTAACACATTTTAAAATATTTCAAATGACAATTTTACATTATGTGAATATTACATGAATATGTTAAATTACATACATGGTTTTCTTTTATCTGAGATGAAAATCCTAGAGAGTTTTTTTGACCAAACATAAATACCATATTTGAGTGAGTTTATTTCAGAATGAGAATTAGGGTATTTACAAACAAGTAGGACTAAAATCACTATAATATTCAGAAAAAAGCAATATACCTCATTGTACTGACAACCAAAATACTATTTGTGTAAAAATTATCCTATTGAATAAATAATTTCTTACTGTAGCAAGTAATCAATACTAGTCATAAAACAATTTCAGTTAATAGAAGTATAAACCTAGTGTATAATTTTTAATATTTCTAAGACTTCATTTAGATAATAGCTACAAAGAACTCCTTTTAAAAATGTCAAGTTAAAGGTTTTTTGGATTTTGTTTTGTTTTGTATTTTTGTAGTAAGATCAGAAGTTCAGTTTGGGATGGTAAGTGTGAGATTTCACTCAGACATCTAAGAGGCAAGGGATCTGGGCTGGATAAATTAATTAGGTGTACTTGCTACATCTGTGTTATTTAAAGAAAGTAGACTGATTGAGATCACCAAGGAATGAGTACATTCTAACAGAAGAGTGCCAGGGACTGAGCCATAGAACACTTCTTCATTGACAGGACAGGAAGATGAGGAAGGAAGAGAATAAGAAAGAGCAACTACGAAAGAAGTCAAAACAAGACTCAAAAAGTGTACAAGGGAGTGTACAGCACATGAGGTTTCTGAAATGACCATTGGAATTCATTCCATAAGAAATCTTGACAAGAGTAGTTTCAGTGGAAATGAAAATCTGAGTTTAACAAAGAATGCAAGATGAAGAGGATTTCCACTCTAGTAATCCCATAGGTAAAGCTGATAAACACTTCAGATAAGGAAAACAAAATAGATAAAATGGGGAAAAAAATTTCCAAGGTACTAGAAAGGTAAAAACAACAACAAAAGCCTCAGAGAGATATGCAAGGCATTCGGGGACACCTTTTTCTTAGGGATACCCACTGATAATAGAACTGCCAGCTAAAGGGTTCAGAAGCTGAGCAGAATTTTCAACAACTCTCAGGGCTGATGGGCAAACACAGAACTCAGGGCTTGCCAAGCAGTATGAGCCCTGGTCAAAACAAAAATGAAAACAAAAACCAACCAGACAAACAAAGAAACAAAACAAAAAACAAAACAAAAGAAAAACCCCAGACATTAGGTTGGGACCCTGAAGGTCCAATAAATGGGCTGTCCAGCAACCTAAATTTAATGTCAAAATATCTCAATTTCTGATTAGGTTAAGGCAGTCATGGGGAAGAGCCTGATTTTGTCCCTCAGAGGATGTTTGACCATACCGTAGACATTTTTTATTGTTACACCGGGGGATGCTGTTGGCATCTAGTAGGTAGAGACCAGGGATATTGCTAACGATCCTAAAATGCACAGGGCAGCCCCCACAACAAAAGATTATTTAGTTGACAATGTCAGTAGTGCTGAGGTCCAGAAACTTAAGGTGATCTGGAATTACTAGTGCCCCTAGCTGCCTTAGGAAACTAATAAAAAATCTTCTTAAGATAAAAGTAATGCTATTTGGGGACTCAAGCTATATCTATAATTGGTTTTTAAATTTTTATTGACACATATTATATTGTAGATATGGTTCTTCTGCTCTCAGTGCTTTACAGTATTCCATTTTGTGCATATACCATAATACATTTATTCCATTGTTAATTGGCATTTGAGTAGTTTTCAGTCTGGGAAACTATAAACAGTACTGCTACGAACATTCTTGTGCATATTCTATGTTGAGTATGCTTCTGAGAACGTATAGATAGTAGAACTGGTGGGTCTTAAGGGATGCAGACACTCAGCTTTCATTGATATTGCTCATGAGTTTGTTTTTTTTTAAGACTGAGTTTATTTATTTATAATTTATTTGTTTTACTTGCTTTCTTTTTTTTAGTTTCACATTTTTATTTAAATTCCAATTAGTTAACATACAGTGTAATATTAGTTTCAGGTGTAGAATTTAGTGATTCATCACTTACATACACACCCAGTGCTCATCACAAATGCCCTCCTTAATCCCATCACCCATTTAGCCCATCCCCCCACCCACTTCCCCTCCAGCAACCCTCAGTTTGTTCTCTGTAGTTAAGAGTCTGTTTTATGGTTTCTTTTTTTTCCTCATATGTTCATTTGTTTTGTTTATTAAAATCCACATTATGAGTGAAATCATATAGTAATTGTCTTTCTCTGACAGACTTATTTAACTTAGCATAATACTCTCTAGCTCTGTTCATGTCATTGCAAATAGCAAAAATTCATGCTTTTTGATGGCTGAGTAATATTCCTCTGTGTGTGTGCGTGCGTGTGTGTGTGTGTGTGTGTGTGTGTGTACCACATCTCTGTCCATTCATCAGTCTATGGACATTTGGGCTCTTTCCATAATTTGGCTAATGTTGATAATGCTGCTATAAACATCAGGGTGCATGTATTCTTTCAAATCAGTATTTTTGTATCCTTTGGGTAAATACCTAGTAGGGCAATTTCTGGATTGTAGGGTAGTTCTATTTTTAAATTTTTGAGGAATCTGCACACTAGAGGGTTCCCATTTCTACACATCCTTGCCAACATTTGTTGTTTCCTGTGTTGTTAAATTAGCCATTCTGACAGTGTGAGGTGATATCTCATTGTAGTTGTGATTTGCATTTCCCTGATGATGAGTAATGTTAAGCATCTTTTCATGTGTCTATTAGCCATCTGGATGTCTCTTTGGAAAAGGGTCTATCCATGTCTTCTGCCCATTTTTTAACTGGATTCTTTGTACTTTGGGTGTTGAGTTTGATAAGTTCTTTATAGAGTTTAGATACTAACTCTTTATCAGATATGTTGTTTGCAAATATCTTCTCCCATTCTGAAGGTTGCCTTTTAGTTTTATTGATTATTTCCTTCACTGTGTAGAAGCTTTCTACCTTAATGAAGTCCCAATAATTCATTTTTGCCTTTGGTTCACTTGCCTCCAGAAATGTGACTAGTAAGAATTTGCTATGGCCCATGTCAAAGAGTTTACTGCCTGAGTTCTCCTCTAGGATTTTGATGTTTTCCTTCTCACATTTGGGTCTTTAATCCATTTTAAATTTATTTTTGTGTATGGTGTAAGAAAGTGGTCCAGTTTCATTCTTTTGCATGTTGGTGTCCAGTGTTCCCAACACCATTTGTTGAAGAGACTCTCTTTTTTCCACTGGATATTCTTTCCTGCTTTGTCAAAGATTAGTTGACCATAGAGTTGTGGCTCCATTTCTGGGCTCTCTATTCTGTTCCATTGATCTATGTGTCTGTTTTTGTGCCAGTACCATACTGTCTTGATCACTACTACTTTGTAATATAGCTTGAAGTCTGGCATGGTGATGCCTCTGCTTTGCTTTTCTTTCTTAAGATTGCTTTGGCTATTCATGGTCTTTTGTGGGTCCATACAAACCTTAGGATTATTTGTTCTAGCTCTGTGAAAAATGCTGGTGGTATTTTGATAGGGATTGCATTAAATGTGTAGATTGCTTTGGGTAGTATAGACATTTTAACAATGTTTGTTCTTCTAATCCATGAACATGGAATGCTTATCCATTTTATTGTGTCCTCTTCAATTTCTTTCATCAGTGTCTTATAGTTTTCAGAGTACAGATCTTTTACCTCTTTGGTTAGGTTTATTCCTAGGTATCTTACAGTTTTTGGTGCAATTGTAAATAGGATTGATTCCTTGATTTCTTTTCTGCTGCTTCAGTTGAAAATTAAACAGATTTCTGTACTTGGTTTTGTATCCTTCAACTACACTGCATTGGTGTATAAGTTTTAGTAATTTTTTGGTGGAGTCTTTCAGGTTTTCTACATAGAGTACTATGTCATCTGCAAATAGTGAAAGTTTGACTTCTTTCTTGACAATTTGGATGCCTTTTATTTCTTTTTGTTGTCCAGTTGCTGAGGCTAAGACTTCCAGTACTATGTTAAATAGTACTGATGAGAGTGGATATCCCTGTCTTGTTCCTGACCTTAAAGAAAAGCTCTCAGATTTTCCCCGTTGGGGATGATATTATCTGTGGGTCTTTCGTATACAGTCTTTATGAAGTTGAGGTATGTTCCCTCTATCCCTACTTTGTTGAGGGTTTTTATCAAGCATGGATACTGTATTTTGTCAAATGCTTTTTCTGCATCTATTGAGAGGATCATATGGTTCTTACCCTTTCTTTTACTAATGTGATGTCTCACATTGATTGATTTGCCAACATCAGACAACCGTTGCAACCCAGGAATAAATTCCACTTGTGGTGAATGATTCTTTAATGTACTGTTGGATTCAATTTGCTAGTATATTTTTGAGAATTTTTGCATCCAAATTGATCAGGGATATTGGCCTGTAGTTCTCCTTTTTAGTGAGGTCTTTGATTTTGGAATCAAGGTAATGCTGGCCTCGGAGAATGAGTTTGGAAATTTTCCTTCCTTTACTATTTTCTGGAACAGTTTGAGAAGAATAGGTATTAACTTTTCTTAAAATGTTTAGTAGAATTCCCCTGGGAAGCCATCTGGCCTTTTGTTTGTTGGGAGATTTTTGATTACTGAATCAATTTCTTTGATGATTGTCTATGTGTTCAAGTTTTCTATTTCTCCCTGTTTCAGTTTTGGTAGTTTATAGGTTTCCAGGAATTTACCCATTTCTTCC
>NW_027801672.1:797-2000 GCF_054177405.1 Leptonychotes weddellii | reverse complement strand
CTAGTGAGTTATGATATGGCTGCCGCCGGCGCGTCTTCCTTCCTACCTTCTTGCCTTCCTTGGACAAAGGTTTCTTCCGAGAGACCAAACAGACATGGAAGGGTCTGGCTGCAGAACATCCCAGAGCTGTGTCCCCCTAACACCAGGGTTATTACCCTCAACAAACATTTAGTAAGGGCCTGCCATGCACTTGGCCGTGTGGGGAGTCAAGAGGAAGCCCTCCCCCAGCCCGCCCCTCCCCTTCTTCAAGACTTGGGCTTGAAGAGCTCACAGTTTAATGGAGAAGACAGACATAAAATGACTCCTACAATCATTTTTTAAGAAGCTTATTAACTTTTAAAATAATTATAGATTAATAAAAAGTTCAAAGATAGTATAGAGAGATCTTGGATACCCATGCCCTGCCTGTGTGGATTCTTGAAACCACCACTGCAATCAAGGTATCAAGATAGAGAACTATTCCAGCACCACTAAGATCTCCCTGGTGCTACCTATTTATACATACACCCATCCCTCCCTCCACCAGTATTCTTAACCATTGACAACCTTTAATGTTTTCCATCTCTACAATGTTGTCATTTCCAGAATTTTATACAATGGAATCATACAGTATGTGGCCTTTTGAAACTGTTTTAAATTCACTCAGAAAAAAATATTGAGATCCATCCAAGTTGTTGCATGTATCAGTAGTTTGATCCCCTGTGATTCCTTTTTATTGCTGAATATTCCATGGATGTATTACTGTTCATCTGCTGAGAAGCATCTGGGTTGTTTTCAGTTTTTGGCTATCAAAATGAAGCTGCTATGAAGTCATGTACAGGTTTTTATGGAGACATAAATTTTTATTTCTCTAGAATAAATTACCTAAAAGTGCAATTGCTGTTTTTTTCTTTTTTTTTTTTTAGAGTTATTTATTTATTTTAGAGAGAGAGGGAGCACAGGCAGGGGGAGGGGCCGAGGGAGAGAGGGAGAATCCCAAGCAGACTCCCTGCTGAGCACAGAGCCCATCCCACCACCCTGAGATCATGAGCTGAGCCAAAATTAAGAGTTGGCTGCTCACTTTGGAAAACAGTGTGGAGGTGCCTCAAAAATTTAAAAATAGAGCTACCCTATGACCCAGCAATTGCACTCCTGAGTATTTACCCCAAAGACACAGATGTAGTGAAAAGAAGGGCCATATGCACCCCAATGTTCATAGCAGCA
>NW_027801672.1:0-697 GCF_054177405.1 Leptonychotes weddellii | reverse complement strand
AGCCCGGTGATGGGTATTAAGGAGGGCACGTACTGCATGGAGCACTGGGTGTTATACGAAAACAGTGGATCATGGATCACTACATCAAAAACTAATGGTGTATTGTATTGTGACTATCATAACATAATAAAATTTAAAAAAAATAGTCCATTTTCCTTAAAAAGGAGTTCTGCATCAATGATGTCTTTTTAATGCCAAATAAAATATATATTTATGCATTTACTGCTGTAGAATAATTGTCAAGCTTTCTTCTATCAATATAAAATAAGATACTAAACCCCCTTATTTAAGACCTATGAGTTAAAGATAAGAGCCCAGCCAGTGATCAAGGTCCATTGCTTTCAGAAATTTAATTAAAAATAAGTGGCCATCGGGCACCTGGGTGGCTCAGTTGGTTAAGCGACTGCCTTTGGCTCAGGTCATGATCCTGGAGTCCCTGGATCGAGTCCCACATCGGGCTCCCTGCTTGGCAGGGAGTCTGCTTCTCCCTCTGACCCTCCCCCCTCTCATGTGTTCTCTCTCATTCTCTCTCTGTCAAATAAATAAATAAAATCTTTAAAAAAAAAAAAGTGGCCATCACTTGGTCCATCTCTTAACTCCATACTTTTAATGAGTTAATTAAATCACTAGGTCATCTTGGGAATTACATCATTTTAAAAACAACATTAAACTTGTCATCTGCAAGCTTTTTCCCAAA
>NW_027801671.1:0-283 GCF_054177405.1 Leptonychotes weddellii | reverse complement strand
GAATAAGTGAGAGGCAGATAAATAAATGTGGTAGCATCATTATTCTGTGTGTAACCGAATAAACAAATCTTTCTAACTTATATAAAATGTAAATGAGTTATCAAAGAAGATTGCCTTACCCTTTAGAGCTTTAGGTCCAAAGTATTGTTTAGGGAGGCTGATCAACTGACATGTCATCAGAGATGCCAGTCATCAGAGATTGCCAATGTGAGATGGAGCAAATACTCTCACATAAATCCAGACCATGTTGTGCAACCCCTTCTTAACCAGAATCTTGTACTAC
>NW_027801670.1:0-283 GCF_054177405.1 Leptonychotes weddellii | reverse complement strand
GGAAGTGGAAGGAGGTGGCACGTGTCGGTGGTCTGACCCATTCTTGTCATCTAAATCTGTTTTTGTGAGTCATTAAGTACAGATGGAAATGACAAAGCCCTGCCCTCACCATGTGGCCTTCATCCCCACCCCGCCCAGAAGGGCATCTTGGTGAAACCCGCTCTGGAGACACCTGGGGGCCACACTGCTGGCTCAGTCAGGTGCCAGGTCAATGCCTGCATCATGAGGAAATGATAAATCCTTCTGTATCCCCCGTGGTAGGGTATCTCATTCCAAGTTGGCA
>NW_027801669.1:0-283 GCF_054177405.1 Leptonychotes weddellii | reverse complement strand
TTTTCTTATTACATGGTAGCCCGCCATGACCTACACAAAAGGCTGAAAATTCATATATTTGTACCTATTTGGCCACTTATCTTCTTTTTTTTTTTTTTTTAAGATTTATTTATTTATTTGAGAGAGCGAGAATGAGAGAGAGTACATGAGAGGGGGGAGGGTCAGAGGGAGAAGCAGGCTCCTCGCTGAGCAGGGAGCCCGATGTGGGACTCGATCCCGGGACTCCAGGACCATGACCTGAGCCGAAGGCAGTTGCTTAACCAACTGAGCCACCCAGGCGCCC
>NW_027801668.1:0-283 GCF_054177405.1 Leptonychotes weddellii | reverse complement strand
ATTGAATGGAGCACTGGGTGTTATACGCAAACAATGAATCATGGAACACTACATCAAAAACTAATGATGTAATGTATGGTGATTAAAAAAAGAATTCCCAATCTGGGTGTCATGCGGGGCAAGACAAAGTTGTCTTCCAAGTCCATCTGAGCAGGAGAACGTGTGCATGTTCTTGTTCCCCAGGCATGACTCAGTTCCACTGCCTGGGAATGGGAGGGGGGAAACCTGAACGGAAACCCCACTGCTCTTCCCTTCTCCTCCTCCTCCCCCAGGAGTCAAGCGT
>NW_027801667.1:0-283 GCF_054177405.1 Leptonychotes weddellii | reverse complement strand
AACAATGAATCGTGGAACACTACATCAAAAACTAATGATGTACTACTGTATGGTGACTAACATATAACAAAATAAAATTTTTTTAAAAAGCTGCCACCAGAGGGAGACTATGGGTAACTTTCAGGTGGAACCAGATAGCAATTTGGGCCAATAGGTAAGGCAGTAAGACTTAAGAAATCCAGTTGTCGGGGCGCCTGGGTGGCTCAGTCGGTTAAGCGGCTGCCTTCGGCTTGGGTCATGATCCCAGGGTCCTGGGATCGAGCCCCACATCAGGCTCCCTGCT
>NW_027801666.1:0-283 GCF_054177405.1 Leptonychotes weddellii | reverse complement strand
GGCTACACCAGTGGACAACTTACCAGATACAAAGTGTCTAACACTGTTAATAACTACTAATAATAAGGGCAGTTAGTGGTTATCGATTGTCTAAGCCAGGCACTTGGCTGAGTATCCGCCATGCACGACATCTCACGGTTCTACTGTTGTGAGGCAGCTTCTGTTTTCATCTCTACTTGAGAGAGGAGGATCTCAGGCTTAGGCAGTTAAAAAACTTGACCTGGGAGAGCTGAGATTTGCATTCTGGCCAATGGCTCCAAATTCCCTGAGTGCTGAGCTCCTC
>NW_027801665.1:0-283 GCF_054177405.1 Leptonychotes weddellii | reverse complement strand
AATCAATATGTGATGTTAAACTTAGTCCCAACTCTTATATTTGCCTTGTGGCTATTTTAAATAAAAACACTTTCTTAATTTGATGGTTGGATGGTTCATTGCTAGTATAAGAAAACAAATGATTTTTTTAATTTAATTTAATTTTATTATGTTATGTTAGTCACCATATAATACATCATTAGTTTTTGATGTAGTGATCCATGATTCATTGTTTTCATATAACACCCAGTGCTCCATGTGTACATGCCCTCCTTAATACCCATCACCAGACTAACCCATCCCC
>NW_027801664.1:0-283 GCF_054177405.1 Leptonychotes weddellii | reverse complement strand
CAGTGAAGTACCAAACAAGAAAGAACAGGGTGTGTGCAGAGCAGCAATACCTCTAATCATGAAATTAGAGACACAGAGAAGAAGGAGTCAAATTTTGGAAAATCCAAGACATCTCATTGTGTTTTGACCTTACCTTGTGTATGATAGTGAGTCTTTGAAGGAGTTTAAATGGAAGTATGACAGTTTATGACAACCCCGAGGAAGAAGAAGAAGAAGATAGCAGGAGGGGAAGAATGAAGGGGGGAAATCGGAGGGGTAGACGAACCACGAGAGACGATGGACT
>NW_027801663.1:0-283 GCF_054177405.1 Leptonychotes weddellii | reverse complement strand
GTTCTCACCACAAAGCAGCGGTAATTATGTGAGGTTGTAGTATTAACTACCACTACTGTGATAATCATTTAGCAATATATGTGTATCAAATCATGTTGTACACCTTAAACTTATACAATATGTCTATTATATCTCAATAAAGCTGGAAAAATATTTTTAAATTAAAAAAAGGAAATTCAAGGGGGCGGAGCAAGATGGCGGAGGAGTAGGAGACCTGGATTTTGTCTCCTATCAGGAATTCAGCTGGATAGGGATCAAACCATTCTGAACACCTACAAACTCA
>NW_027801662.1:0-283 GCF_054177405.1 Leptonychotes weddellii | reverse complement strand
CTCAGGTCATGATCTTAGGGTCCTGGGATCGAGCCCCGTATCCGGCTCCCTGCTAATTGGGAGGCCTGCTTCTCCCTCTCCCTCTGCCTGACACTTCCCCTGCTTGTGCTCTCTCTCTCGCAAATAAATAAATAAAATCTTTAAAAGAAATAATAACTTTCTTACTCTCTTTGGCCCTGTTACGTATTTGCTGACATTTTAAGAATCCACATTTTAAAATAGTAACACATAAGATACAAACAAATTCTTAGAAGGCCAACATTTATTTATTTTAAGGAAAATA
>NW_027801661.1:0-3014 GCF_054177405.1 Leptonychotes weddellii | reverse complement strand
AAAAAAAAAATGTCCATCAACAGTAGAAGGGATAAATAAATTCCGGTATATTCAAACAGTGGAATACTATACCACAATGAAAATAAACTATACTAAAAAGAAATAACAGGAGAATCTCATTAACCTAATGTCAAGTGAAAGATGCTAGACCTAAGAGGGGAGGGGAAGTGCTCTAAAATTGCATTCGTATAAAGTTCAAAACTATGGTTTTAGAAGTCAGATTAATTATTACCTTTGAAGGAAGGAGAGTGGATCAGTGATTTGAAGGTGCCTGAGAAGAGCTGAGCTACTGTTAATGTTCTATTTCTCAATATGGGTGGTTGTTACATGGGTCTGTTCACATTGGGATACTTCATTGATAGATAGACTTCTGACTGGGCACTATTCTCTCTGTATTTATATTTTTTATTATGTTATGTTAATCACCATACATTACATCATTAGTTTTTGATGTAGTGTTCCATGATTCATTGTTTGCGTGTAACACCCAGTGCTCCATTCAATACATGCCCTTTTTAATACCCATCACCAGGCTAACCCATCCCCCACCCCCTCTGTATTTATACTTTAATCAAAAGTTTTTCTAAAGATAGAGTTATATGAGATATATGCAGCAAAACACATTTTAAAATTTTAAAGTGCTGGGGCACCTGGGTGGCTCAGTTGGTTAAGCGTCTGCCTTCAGCTCGGGTCATGGTCCCAGGGTCCTGGGATCAAGCCCCGCATTGGGCTCCCCTCTCAGCAGGAAGCCTGCTTCTCTCTCTCCCTCTCCCACTCCCCTTGCTTGTGTTCCTGCTCTCATTGTCTCTCTGTCAAATAAATAAATAAAATCTTAAAAAAAAATTTTAAGTGCTTCTTTTGCCCATACAAAATTAGATTTATAGAGGAATGGGAAAGAATTGTGTTTTGTTGTTGTTGCTCTAAGTCTGTAAAGTTGATTGAATACAAACTTCTACATTTGTCACTATCATAGAAATAAAAGTTAAATAATTTTGAAATCATGTGAATTTTATAATGTACTTCATAATTTTTACCATAAGTTATCATTAGAAAAAACCATATTCCATCCTTGGGAAAAATCACAATTTTGTATTTATTTGTTTATGTTTTAGTTTAGAACCTACCCACATATTCCTTATCTGTGATATTCTATAGACATGTACACATGAATTTTGAACTCTGATTATTACCAACTTCAGTCATATAACTGAAAAAGGATTAAAGTGGTATTCAGGTTTAACTTAGCAGTCTAACCATATATATTTTCCTCTCCTCCCTCCTGAACTACCACTAAAATTATAGTAGAAGGATAAGATGGGGCATAAATTCATACAGATAAACAAAGTACAGTAAAAAAGAGAGAGAGACAGAAAGAGGCAGAGATTATCTTTACAAAATTTTTTAAAATTACTAAAAAATAAAGGGAATGTGATCAAAGTATACTTTTGGCTCAAGAATGAAGAGTATTCACATAGATAAAATAACACAAAAACTGACTATTGAGTTAACCAAAAATTATGGCTAGATGATACCAGAAGAAAAAGAGAGGGGAAAGCCCAGTAAGGCTAAAGCCACATCATGCATAATAGCAAATCTATAAGTAATCTTACATTTGGGAAGAAATATCATTTTAAGAATTTTAAGTAAAAATACAGACAAAAATGACACCAAAAAACCCAAAACAACATCTAAAAGATTTGGAAGTGTTTGCTTCTAAGGGGAGGGAATTGGGGGTTTAAAGGAGTAAGTCAAGAGGCTAAACTTCATAATAAGCCAATAAAACTTTTAATTTTTAAAAAATATACATACATATTTATGATGAAAAATCAATTTTTTAAATATTTTATGTGAATTTTGCATTTTGCTGAAAATGAAGACTATTAAGAGACCTGTATTCTCCTCTCCATAGAATAACACTTATTTCTCTTATTTGTATTTGTATTTCAGTTAAAACTAAAGAACCACTCATAATTAAGTTCCTTTTCTGTTTCTCATATCTAAATTGGTATCCTGGTTGTTTGAAAATTCTTTTGCTCTCTCTGATTATTACTTCTGGTTTTAAAAATTACCCTGAAAAGAATTCTTGAGAAGAAAAAAATAATCTCCTTTCACGCAAACTACACTTGGGCTTTTATTTATGTTTGCACAGTAGTTAAGACCCCACAATTCATTACTCAATTCCTTTTTCAACTTTCATCTCTATTGTGCTTTAGTCTCCTAATGATGTGAAAGGCTTTTTTTTTTTTTTCTCACTCAGGCTTTTATCATCTCCAATTGCAAAACCACCTATGAGAAAAGTATTAAAGAGGGCTTCAGGAGGATGTAACAGTTCAAGCACACTCATTTCATCTACTTCTCAGAGCACAGAAAGTGACAACCAAGACCCTAAAATCGCATGAAACCTAAAGGACCAACTAAGGAATCTGTTTAGAAAAAAAAGGAAAATCTTAAGTACAGGAAATACAAAGAATTGTACATTAAGCACAATATAACCACAGCACAGTATATGCCTTAGCTGTGGAGATATGCTGGGTTGTGACAATGTATCACTGAATATATTAATTTCAGCAAAAATTGGGACAAACTATATTAGGAGGATTGGAGGAAGGAATGCTCATGTTGGGAGAAGGGGGAGACATAAAAAAGCTTGGTAAGAAAAGAATACAAAAACACTAATTCAAATTCAAAAAGATACATGCACCCCTATGTTTATTGCAGCTTTATTTATAATAGCTTAATTATGGAAGAAGCCCAAGTGTCCATCAATAGATGAATGGATAAAGAAGATAATGGGGTGTGTGTGTGTGTATATATATATGTATATATATATACATATATATATAATTGCATATACAATATACATTGTACATATATATACATACATATATATATATATAATGAATATTACTCTGCCATAAAAAAGAATAAAATCTTGCCATTTGCAACAACATGGATGGACCTAGAGGCTATAATGCTAAGTGAAGAAAGTTAGAGTTCAGGGCGCCTGGGTGGCT
>NW_027801660.1:0-283 GCF_054177405.1 Leptonychotes weddellii | reverse complement strand
CTTCTTGCTCAGCGGGGAGCCTGCTTCTCCCTCTAGCTGCAGCTCCCTCTGCTTGTGCTCTCTCCCTCTCTCTCTCTGACAAATAAATAAATAAAATCTTTAAAAACCATTTTTAAAAAATGTCCTCTAAGATCTAACTGATCTTGGGTGGCAGGAAAAAGATGCAAGAAGTACATATATACAAAAGCTATTTTTTTTTTCATTTTTTTTATTCTTATGTTAATCCCCATACATTACATCATTAGTTTTAGATGAAGTGTTCCATGATTCATTGTTTGTGCAT
>NW_027801659.1:0-283 GCF_054177405.1 Leptonychotes weddellii | reverse complement strand
TTTCATTAAGCTTGATGGACTAGCAGGGATGCTGACTGAACAGCTCCGGAGACTCACCATACAAGTTCAGGAAGCAAGACACAATAGGGACGATGAAGCTGTCAAAAAGGCAGTGAATGAGTATGATGACACTCTGGAGAAGTATATTCCCGTGTTGATGGCCCAGGCAAAGATCTACTGGAACCTGGAGAATTATCCAGTGGTGGAAAAGATCTTCCGCAAATCTGTGGAATTCTGTAATGACCATGATGTGTGGAAGCTGAATGTGGCTCACGTCCTGTTC
>NW_027801658.1:0-283 GCF_054177405.1 Leptonychotes weddellii | reverse complement strand
CCCTGCTAGTTCTGTAAGATAAAATAAGTCTTCTGACCCTATAATTCAATCTCAGTCTCAGCTTGAGATTTCTGTGTGTGTGTGTTTTTTTTTTTAAGATTTTATTTATTTATTTGACAGAGAGAGACACAGCGAGAGAGGGAACACAAGCAGGGGGAGTGGGAGAGGGAGAAGCAGGCTTCCCGCCGAGCAGGGAGCCCGATGCGGGGCTCGATCCCAGGACCCTGGGATCATGACCTGAGCCGAAGGCAGACGCTTAACGACTGAGCCACCCAGGCGGCCC
>NW_027801657.1:0-283 GCF_054177405.1 Leptonychotes weddellii | reverse complement strand
CCAACTGCATGATTTCCTTTGATAACACCTCCCCTCTTTGCACATTTTAAGACTGCCCCTAAATCCCATGGGGTTTTATTGTTGTTGTTGTTGTTGTTGTTGTTGTTGTTAATAATGTCCCCAAACTAACAATGAATCATGGAACCCTACATCAAAAACTAATGATGTAATGTATGGTGATTAACATAACAATAAAATTAAAAAAAAATAATGTCCCCAAACTCACATTTATTTAGAAGTTACAATTTAAAGTTAGCACCTCACGATAACCCGGTGAAGTAGT
>NW_027801656.1:0-283 GCF_054177405.1 Leptonychotes weddellii | reverse complement strand
GGGAGTCTGCTTCTCCCTCTGACCCTCCCCCCTCTCATGTGCTCTCTCTCTCTCTCTCATTCTCGCTCTCTCAAATAAATAAATAAATAAAATCTTTAAAAAAAAAATAAATAAATAAATAAATTGCATTTGGTCAATTGCTGAGACATGGCTGTTGAAAATTAAGAAATGTCCTTCCTCAGCTCTGATAATATTCTATCTTGAAATCTATTATTATCTGACAGCATAGCCACTCAGCCTTCTTACACTTACAGTTTGCATAGTAAATCTGTCTCTATCTCTT
>NW_027801655.1:0-283 GCF_054177405.1 Leptonychotes weddellii | reverse complement strand
GCGCCCCTCTAGCCTGAATTTTAATTAATTCTCCTGACTCCACCTATAAGTCTGTACAGAAACCACCTGTGTCCTTAAATCCAATGCATCCTTTTTAGTCTTCACCCTTCTGTAACCACCTTTTAAATCCTGACACCCTCTTGGGCGCCTGGGTGGCTCAGTTGGTTAAGCGACTGCCTTCGGCTCAGGTCATGATCCTGGAGTCCCGGGATCGAGTCCCGCATCGGGCTCCCTGCTCGGCAGGGAGCCTGCTTCTCCCTCTCCCACTCCCCGTTTGTGTTCC
>NW_027801654.1:0-283 GCF_054177405.1 Leptonychotes weddellii | reverse complement strand
TTAGCTCACCCAGCTCCCTTTTTATTTAATTTTATTACTTCGGATTATCCTGTTTTATAAAAAATTAATTGGGCTATCAGGGCACCTGGGTGTCTCAGTTGGTTGAGCGTCTAATTCTTGGTTTCGGCTCAGGTCATGATCTCACAGTCATGAGATTGAGCACTATGGGGGACTCCATGCTCAGTGCGGAATCTTAAGAGTCTCCTTTTGCCCCTCCCCCCACTCTTGTGCACATGCTCTCTCTCTCTAAAATAAATAAAATCTAAAAAAAAAAAAAATTAAA
>NW_027801653.1:0-283 GCF_054177405.1 Leptonychotes weddellii | reverse complement strand
ACCTCCATACAGTTTTCCAGAGTGGCTGCACCAGCTTGCATTCCCACCAACAGTGTAGGAGGGTTCCCCTTTCTCCGCATCCCTGCCAACATCTGTCGTTTCCTGACTGATTAGGGCTCATTCTAATGACCTCATCTCAACTTGATCACTTCTATAAAGACCCTGTCTCCAGGTAGCATCACATCCTAAGGGACTGGGGTTAAGGACTCCAACATATTTTTTGGGGGGTACAGCATTGAACCCCAAACAGTGTCCCTGGATTAGAAATATTAGTAAAGGATGA
>NW_027801652.1:0-283 GCF_054177405.1 Leptonychotes weddellii | reverse complement strand
AAACAAACAAACAAACAAACAAAAAAAACTAATGATGTAATGTATGGGGATTGACATAATAATAAAAAAAAATAACTGATACCTAAAAAAAAAAAAAGAAAGAAAATCTTGTTTTTGTCCAAGAGGAAACTAAGGCTCAGAGAGAAGTGACTAGCCCCAGACCCCACAGCTAGAGAGGAATTCAAACCCAGAACCCTGCCTCATTCCTAGTTCTCGCCCCTAACCTCAACTGCCTCTTCTCCTGCCATAACAACACAAGCCTTCATAGCTTATGTACTGCAAG
>NW_027801651.1:0-283 GCF_054177405.1 Leptonychotes weddellii | reverse complement strand
GTTATGCACAAACAATGAATCATGGAACACTTCATCTAAAACTAATGATGTAATGTATGGGGATTAACATAAGAATAAAAAAAAAAAGAAATGCAGATCTCGGGGCACCTGGTGGCTCAGTTGGTTAAGCATCTGCTTTTGGCTCAGGTCATGATCCCAGAGTCCTGGGATCAAGCCCCACATCGGGCTCCCTGCTCATCCGGGAGTCTGCTTCTCCCTCTGCCCCTCCCACCACCACGCTAGTATACTTGTGCGCTTCTCTCTCTCTCTCTCTCTCTCTCTC
>NW_027801650.1:0-3015 GCF_054177405.1 Leptonychotes weddellii | reverse complement strand
TCCATCTGTCTAAACCGAATGTCCTGCTTTTCTCAAGCCAGGCCTCAGGAACAGTAGCACATGAAACAAGGGGAAAGACACAGAGCAGCCTCCCTCCTGCCCCCGTCAGCTGCCACGCCCACAGACAGGCACCAACACAGAGGGGCCCCCAACTGACTCCTGAAGGGATCAGGGAAATTTGGGGGAGAGCAGATAGTCCATTTTTCATCCATTTCCAAGAAGCCATTTGAAGGTGAATGCTTTCGTGATACAACTCTGAAACAGACTAAAAGATATAAAAGGCAATTTCCCATTTCTATGTTCTGTCATTTCACCTTGATTTAATAGCAAATTACCAAAGGTAACAGCTTAATACATAAGAATTTAAAATACATTAAGATTTTAAAATATTGAGGCTTTTGGGTGCCTGGGTGGCTCAGTCGGTTAAACGTCTGCCTTCGGCTCAGGTCACGATCCCAGGGTCCTGGGATTGAGCCCCGTATCGGGCTCTGTGCTCAGCGGGGAGTCTGCTTCTCCCTCTGCCTCTCTCTCTCTCATGAATGAATGAATGAATGAATGAATGAATAATAAATAAATAAATAATTTTTAATAATAAAATAAAATAAAATATTGAGCCTTCTGAATAAGAATTTTTTTTCAAGCAATAAGTGTTAAATCAGGCAGCCATAAAGGAGAAGACACTCTATTTCTTGACTATTCAGCCACACTAGCTAGCATCCCTCAAGCCATGTACCTCCTTTAGTTGAAGACCAGAAAAGGCTGCAGCCAGAGACTGGGTTGGAAGAAGCTTTTGAGTAGGGTTATATAGTGGTCTTCCTCAGCTGTTTTCTCAGGGAATCTCGAGTGGCCCAGGGCCCCCCTCAATTCCTCTGAAATGTGTGCAGTTTCTCCTTTTGTTAGTCTTCATGCAGTGAAAGGCTCCTCATCTGGTCCCATCTAGAAGAACACAAGTTTGGCAAATTTCTCAACAAGGGAAAAGAATGCATAAGTACATGAAGTCAGTTGCTTGATAGTATAGTATCCAGATGCCTTATTGAAATCTCTTTTCAGCTATAATAGGTGACTAGGAACTACATTGCCACTCACCAATCACTTCCTTACATCTGCTAACAGCTGCAACTCAGGCCAGGAAGTTCAAATTTTAATGCCCAAATCAAGGTGATTGTTTTAATAGGAAAAATAACAACCAAAAAAAAAAAAAAAAAAGACACTAGTATTCCCTCAAAAATGGGCCCTTAGGTAATACATACATTCAATTAATTCAACAGTCTCTCTTTCCTAATAACTTAGCTTTTGGATGTCATGGCTCAGCTGGGTTTTTTTTTTTCTTCTCTATCTAATAAGCAGAGATCGGGTGATTATTAAGCTTAGAGATAATCTATGTAAACAGTGTCATAGAGTGCCCTGCAATATGGTTGATGTTGGCTCCAAAATGTATTTATAGAAAAGGCTTATAGGCTGCAATACTATTGAGGCAGATAAGGGATTTGCATTGAAATATTTAATTATATAGCAAAGACATGCTTTTACCTGGACTATGTTTAGCTTGGATTGTAGTGAGGCCAATGGAAATGTGGAAGACTATGAAAGAAAACCCTCTTACCCCAAGGCACTGCATACGATATTCATAAATTATAGCTATTTTTTTTCCTTTAGAGAGAGAGAGACACACACACACACACACACACATATATATATAGAGAGAGAGAGAGAGAGAGAGAGAGGAGAGGCAGACAGAGACTCTTAGGCAGGCTCCATGCCCATCATGGAGCCCAACATGTGGCTCATTCCACAACCCCAAGATCATGACCTGAGCCAAAATCAAGAACCAGATACTCAACCAAATGAGTCACCCAGGTGCTCCATAAACTACAGCTAATTTTATTATCTTAAGAACTGGTGTTACCTCACTGGGATAAGCCAGTTTTGCCTTTTGCTATCTTGTCTATGTCTCTACTTCCTGACTGAAAAATTATATTCATTTCTCACAAATTTTACAGTCTCCGTATCAGTCTAAACTATGGGTATGTTTTTTATTAGTGATCCATTATAATTTTATAGGATAATTAAGTCCCTAGTTTTCCACTGTCCCATGAGGGACAATATTGAATTCAAAAGTATTTATACAAATATAGACCAGAGATAGTAACATGGAATCTAGAGTATCTATTCCAAATATATGACAAAGGAACAAAAGAAAATCCAGGATTTTTTTTGTACCATAGCAAATTTCCAGAGATCTTCAAACTAAGAATCCGAGAGAAAAAAATTAAAGTGTAGGAAATTTTCTTTTTATTTTAACTGAAAGAAAATCAGTTTTTATCAGTGATATCCAAAAACATTAAAGCCTGACAAGTACAGGCTGAATCAATCTCTCTTTCACACACACACACACACACACACACACGTACAGGGTGAATCAATCTTTTCTCACACACACACGTACAGGCTGAATCAATCTTTTCACACACACGTACAGGCTGAATCAATCTTTACACACACACACTCTTTACACACACACACACACAAAAGTCGTTTTGGAGAGTTAGAGGAGTTAACAGGTTAGGGACACTTGGTCGTGCTTTTATTCCCACCCCACCCTGGAAAAGACTAGGTCATACATCTTTCCACCGTCTCTATGTAGTAGTGAAATTTGGAGGATCGAGGCAGGGTGTAGCACCAAGTGTAAACCCTAAAGAAAGGGAAACAGTGAAACCTCACCTCCTGACGACTGTGCGTCCGCCCGGCAGAGACTACGCCTCCCAGCATGCAACGCGGTCACGACCAGGACAGCGGCGCGATTGGACCGGAGCATGACGGGACGTGGAGTTTCGGTCCCCGAACTACCTGGAGGAGTTTCTTCTTTGCTAACGCCGCTCACACTCTGGAGTCTTGGTGACAGGCCATATATGAGATACATTAGTGACTCCTTTCTAACCCTAGTCTGGTCTTCACCTTGCAAAGTAACTTTGGAGTAAGCAAAAAACCACAAAAAGAAAAAAACTGAAATATTCT
>NW_027801649.1:0-283 GCF_054177405.1 Leptonychotes weddellii | reverse complement strand
TTTGAGTGGGACCGTAGTGGACTAAAAACTTAGCTTCCAAATATTAACAAAAATAAGTTGTTCTCTGGTAATACTTTACTTGGTATTCTCACGTTATTTTTCATATTTCAGAGTGGGGGAATCCCCCCACCCTTTTTTTTTTTTTCCTATTCAGATTTTTTTTTTAAAGATTTTATTTGACAGAGACAGCGAGAGAGGGAACAGAAGCAGGGGGAGAGGGAGAAGCAGGCTTCCCGCCGAGCAGGGAGCCTGACTTGGGGCTCCATCCCAGGACCCTGGGATC
>NW_027801648.1:0-283 GCF_054177405.1 Leptonychotes weddellii | reverse complement strand
GAACGTTCCAGAAGCGCAGGTGGGGCGGGGCCTGGTGTGCCGCGGTGGGGGCAGAGGGTGCCCGCAGGTCCTGGCCAGAGCTCGGGCTCTGGGAGAAGCCCGCGAGGACGACGCGCAGCCCGCCTGTCTGCCAGCGCCCCCTTCCCACGTGGACACGTCCCCGATTCTGGGTCACGGTCCAGGGTGGAACCCAGGCGCTGCTTTCCCAGCCTCCCTTGCAGCCAGCCCCCCTCACGTGATCCGGGCCCGCCAATCAGAAGCCTCCCGTGAGCCTCTGCGCAGG
>NW_027801647.1:0-283 GCF_054177405.1 Leptonychotes weddellii | reverse complement strand
CTCTGCCTCAGAGCAGAGAGACTGCACTCTGTTTTTCAGTGAGCTCTTCAGGCCACACCATCTCTGTTTCTGTCCATGCTGCTGTAAACTGGAGTGTCCTGGGTTGTGTGCCCCTCCGCAGTGCCCCCAGTCCTACCTCCAGGTTGGGGCACATCTCTGCCCTTTGTGCTTCTAAAACCGCCAGCTGCTCCCAGTTTGCAGATGTGACCCCGCCGCTCCGCGTTTCTGACCCAGGGGCTGCCCTATAGTCCTTTCGCCACTGCTACTGGTCTGCGAGTCTGTG
>NW_027801646.1:0-283 GCF_054177405.1 Leptonychotes weddellii | reverse complement strand
AAACGCTCAACCATCTGAGCTACCCAGACGCCCCTGTTAAACTTATGATAAAAGTTGATGTAAGCTTAAAATTTCACCAGGGGTACAGATTTTCAAAATTACTCTCAGGAATACATGATCAAAAATTCAAAGGCCACTGCCTTAAGGAGATTCCGCCGTAGGGACATTATAAACCTATGTGTACTGTGCTATAATAAAACGACGTATCTGGTCTGCATCCCAGCCCCCCTCTTCACAGAGCTTCCAAAACCCTGAGCGATAGAACTGGTTTCTGTTATTCACC
>NW_027801645.1:0-283 GCF_054177405.1 Leptonychotes weddellii | reverse complement strand
GGTGGCTCTGGGGATCAAAGCATGTCCTCATGTGAGCCTAGGCATCCTCTCTCTCTTTCCACGACAGAATGCCTGAAGTGGAGGGGCCATTCCTGTGCTCTGGCTAGAACAGGGCTTTGGCCTGCCACCTTGTTTTATATGGCTTATTGTCTAAGAGTGATCTTCATATTTTTATTTATTTATTTATTTTTATTTTTTTTAAAGATTTTATTTATTTATTTGAGAGAGAGAGAATGAGAGAGAGCACATGAGAGGGGGGAGGGTCAGAGGGAGAAGCAGACTC
>NW_027801644.1:0-283 GCF_054177405.1 Leptonychotes weddellii | reverse complement strand
CTCCAGGCCAGCCCTGCCCTTTGGAGGTAGCCTGGAGCGAGGAAGAAGGAGGGAAGCTTGAAAGCGGCCAGCCAAGGCGCAGCCGGCCACGATAGCAGGGATCAGAGGTGGGCTGAGCAGGATGGCAGGGGGCACCAACTGTGCCTGCCCCAGTTAGAATTGCAGTCAGCTGAAGTTAACCCCAGCCCAACAGTAGTGGTTCAAATAAGTGGATCCGCCTCTCCTATCAGAAGTCCAGAGCAGGCAGCCCAACGCTAGTTTAGAAACTCCATGCCCCACCAAG
>NW_027801643.1:0-283 GCF_054177405.1 Leptonychotes weddellii | reverse complement strand
AGAGGGGAGGGGGGTGGGAGGATGGGTTAGCCTGGTGATGGGTATTGAGGAGGGCACGTTCTGCATGGAGCACTGGGTGTTACGCAAAAACAATGAATCATGGAACACTACATCTAAAACTAATGATGTAATGTATGGGGATTAACATAACAATAAAAAAATAAAAATAAAGATGTTGAGAGAAAAACAGGGGAAGCCCTCTAGAGGGTTCTCTTTCCATTGCCTGCCCAAGTATGACCCACTGAGACTATACCCCAGCCTCCCATCTCAACAACAGCTGAAA
>NW_027801642.1:0-283 GCF_054177405.1 Leptonychotes weddellii | reverse complement strand
CTGTATTGTCCAATGTGTGAGAAAGACAAATAAATAATAACAGCATGAAAATGCTGCAAGCACAGTACAGATAGTCCGCTCTGGAGGCAAGAGGAAGAAGCAATGCACTTTAACAAAATCGTGTTTTGGGGGCATTTTATGTTAATTATATTTTTATCTGAAAATTATCTTTCCATCAAATTGTCGTTTTAAAAGACCTCCTTTAATGACATGATACTTTATGAGGAAAACCCAAAAGACTCCACGCCCAAATTACTAGAACTCATACAGCAATTCAGTAATG
>NW_027801641.1:0-283 GCF_054177405.1 Leptonychotes weddellii | reverse complement strand
GGTCGCAGACAGTTTCCGGGAACGCAGTGGGAGAGGCGTGGTGGGCGACGGGTCTTGTGCTGAAGGCCCCGGTGCAAGTCAGTCCTGGTTTCCAGCGGCGAGCGTTGGCGCGGCGCCACCCGTTTGCTCCGCGCTGCCCGTGTGGAGCCGCCTTCCGGGGCACAACGGGAGCGTCTGAGCCAGCGGCGGGGCGTGTGTGAGAGAGAGAGAGAGAGACGCGCGGCGTGTGTGTGTGTGTGTGTGAGAGAGAGAGAGGCGGGCCAGCGGGGCTTGTGTGAGAGAG
>NW_027801640.1:0-283 GCF_054177405.1 Leptonychotes weddellii | reverse complement strand
GCACGTTCTGCATGGAGCACTGGGTGTTATGCACAAACAATGAATCATGGAACACTACATCTAAAATTAATGATGTAATGTATGGGGATTAACATAAGAATAAAAAAAATCACAAATGGGTGTTTAATTTTGTTAAATGATTTTTTCTGATTCTATGGAAATGATCATGTGCTTTTCCATCCTTTAATCTAGCATTATGGTGTATTACATTAATTCATTTTTCGATGAATCAACCTGGCATATATGGTTAAATCCATTTAATCATAGACAATGTTTTCACCCT